>NC_086334.1:59934631-60142863 GCF_032445375.1 Bacillus rossius redtenbacheri
TGCAGAAACACAACACATTATGACTAGAGACCGAAAAATTCGCGGATTCTTTTCGTGATATGCTGAAATTCAAACATGTGTACAATTCTGCTGGTTCTGCTATTGGCTCGCAGTTTGACTGGAGCTCCCTGGCCCAATGAGAGACTATCGACCAAAGAAGCGTCGAATCACAAGCTACCCAGTGGAGACGCCTCACAATTTAGTACCCAATGAACACGCTTGTTTACTTGAGAAATGCAGAGGATAATGGAGGTTATCCTAGAGTTCATTGAATCCGCGAACTTTTCCGGTCCCTAATTATGACCCATTAATAGAGACTGGAAAAATTCGCGGTTTCAATGACCTCTAGGATAGACTCAATGCTACTCTATGTACTTGGAGAAATTGCACCTGCTCATTGGATACTGACTCGTGACACGCGTCAACTGGGATGCTTGTGATTTGATACGTCTTTTGTTGAAGGTTTTTCATTGGCTTAGAGTCCTTCAGATAAACGGTGGTCCAATCGCTGACTCAGCATAAAGGTGTACGAGTTTGGAGTCTAGCCTAGCGCGAAATGGAACCCGCGAATTTTTCCGGTCTCTACCCATTAATTATATTAATACAAGTACTTGTGGAAGAAATAATTATTGTTCTTGCAGCAAGAAAGGGTGCATAGCGTTATAAATACGGCCATTATTTTCGGTGAAGTCTTAAAGTTTTCTTACTGCTCACAAAAGTATATTTTTGCAAGTGTTAAACATGCAAAAGGTACGAAGAGCCAAACTTATTTTGTGCATTGGCCAGACACTGGATTTGCATTACAGAGGTCCCTGTTCGAACCCGGGTTGGCCATTCTTATTTCGATTTCTCTTTGTTTTCCGGAATAATTTAAGCCTAACGGTGTCTTACCATAGGTGTCATCTCAACTTTCATCGCTTCTAATTACTAGGAGTGTAAAGGTTTCGCGAAAAATTGTGACTGCTTATTAGAATGCAATAAGATATTACCTAACCAGTGGTTTATTCCTTTTAATTTTGTAATTGGCGACCGTTTGCAAGAGAAGCCAATATGTTATTTGGGCCGGGAAATTCAGGGCACTGAATGGCTGTGATTGGTGTGCTTCAAAGATGCTCCACCAATAAATCACGAAACTCGGACGTTGCTGTGTTGTTTTAAAACAGAGCTGGTCTCGAAATCTTGTCGTCGATAGGTTAGATTCATATTTAGAAAAAGTGTACCTAGGTCGTTAATTGCGTGCAATGAAATTGCAGGGTCATATTTTGAAGTACCGGTGCTTCACGTAGCACGGCGACCAGGTTCATAGAGACGACTGTGTAGTTGATGCGCTGCCTGGCATCACCCTTACCGCGCAGCTTCTGTGCCTCAAGAGCAACGGAAACAGAAGAGGACGATTCACGAACAGCTTGTGCCATACACAGGGCATATTCCTCACGTCATTTTTTACCAGTAGATGTGAGTCTTGTTACCATCACTGACGGCGAAACTCGAAACATCGTAAAAATGACGAATACAATCACGACTCTTTCAGAAAGTAAATACATACAGTGATGTCTTAGACCGCTTTGTTTACGTTTCAGCATCACAAGTGAGTGTAACAAGCTTACAATAGACGCACAAAAGTGTTTCCTTTTACCCTCACACTCCAGAAAGTTCGCTTATGGACGTGGCTGATCACGGTTGTGTGTGATTCTAGAGACATGAAAAATTCGCGGATTCATTTCGCGATAGGCTAGCATCTAAACAACTGTACCTTTGTACCGCTTCTGCGATTGGCTCACATTTTATCCGGGGAACTGTGAGCCAATGGGAAACACTAAACCAAGAAAGTGCCGAATTAAGGACAGCCTAGTTGAGACGTCTCACGCGTCAGTAGCCAATGAACAGGTGTCATTTCCGCGAGTATTTAAAGGACTGTGGAGTATATCCTAGAGGTCAATGAATCCGCGAATTTTGCAGGTCTCTAGTGATTACTGTAGCGGTAAACAAGACACTTGTTCGTGCAGTCCTTGGAACACAAAATCCTTCATCCATCCCCACACGCAGTAGGCTCTTCATTGTGAGGCTTTGCAGTTTGGCAGATAATTGTGTTAATATCGTAATATATTTGACATTTCGATACAAATTATATAGACCATCCAGAAAAAACTCAGGACCCGGGGGAAAATAATTTCGATGGGGCCCCTCCCATTGTGCAACATTTTTAACTCCACAAATAATAATAATAAAAACTGTGAGCGTGTCTTTTAGTACATGCTATAGATGTGTAACATCTAACCTTGGTAACGAAATTAATTCACGTGTCCTCATGTTGCAAAGACACTTATAAAACGAAACTCGGATAAGAAATTTGACGTAGAATTATTAAAAATAATGCCGAGAACGATAGTTATACGCAGCTGTATTTTCGGCTACATTTATGAATGCGAATGTTTGTTTCCGCACACGCCGCTACGTCGACTTTCGAATCATTTGATTTGCAGATCGTCATTTTAAACTTTATAATTAAATGGTTCCGATATAAACGCAAAATAATTTAAAAAAATACTAAACCCCGGCTTGGGACCTGGTTTTCGACAAGGAGTGTTATTAAAATACAGCCCATCTTGTTAAAATTCACTAAACAGTTAATAATTTAACGTTTTACTTTGCCTTTGTAAACTTTGATTCGCGCCATCCGCCACCAGTGGCAGCACTGTGGTTTTCAAACATATCCTTTCCTTGACTCCCGTCGCATTCACGAAATGACGTTGTACCGAGAGCTCAGATGTTACTCATGAATAGAGACTGGAAAAATTCGCGGTTTCATTTCACGATAGGCTAGACTCCAAACTCGTACACTTTTATGCTGAGTACGCGATTGGACCACCGTTTATCTGAAGGATTCTAAGCCAATGAAAAACCTTCAACAAAAGACGTATCAAATCACAAGCATCCCAGTTGACGCGTGTCACGAGTCAGTATCCAATGAGCAGGTGCAATTTGTCCCAGTACATAGAGTAGCATTGAGTCTATCCTAGAGGTCATTTAAACCGCGAATTTTTCCAGTCTCTACTCTTAAAAGACTGTAAACGTTACTGTGGCCGTAACTGTGAACGGGGTCTGTGAGTAGCGCATATGAACGTACGATCTGCAGTGCAGTTCTAATACACACAGTCTTGTAGTTCTCGTCCAATCAGGGTAGGCCCGGCCACTGTACCAGTCCCGACGCTCCACTGGACCCCTTCCAGACGACCCTGCACACGACGCCAGTGCTGCCAACCACAGCACACACAATACCGGCACACTCGCCCTCCACATTCGGCTACTGTCGGGCAGAACAATCTCTCAGATCGAGTGTCATTCAGGTTCTCACACAAAAAAAAAGTATGAAAACAAAACATTGCAGTCTTTTTAATACAAATATCAAATAAACTGTTCTGTTAAATCCCATAATAAAGTGTTAACATAACATTTTATAGTTTAAATGCAACATTAGCTCTACTACTGTTGCTCGTGCATAGGATTTTAAAATGCATCTTTGGGTTTTGTGGGGAGGGGGGTTGTTATGTAAACAAGAATGCGACTATTACAGCCATATGTAAAAAAATAATAATTTCAGGTTAAATGTTGGTGCAAAGTTTTTGTAAGTACTACTTCTAATATAAATGTCGTGACTTAAATTTGTTTTTTGCTTTAATAGTGTAGTCGATACTTGTTTTTTTTATTTAGAGATATACCTAATCCTGTAGTCACCACACTACTCTTTACTTGATACTAACCGTGGTTCTCCAGATATCGTAAGGAATATAGCGTCTCTGAGATTGTTTAAAAAAAAAAAAGGCAGGGATGTTTATTGTCAGTACGTTATGACATGGGCCAGCCAAGACTATTTTCCACCCTAATTGTTTTTTTCCATTCCAAGTGAACATTTTTCAGTATTCTGGACTATCTTTTTTTATTAAGGGTACATTTGCGTGCATGAGCGGATCGTCTCGGGTACCAGGTAAGACATGGTGTCTTGGATACGTGCACCCGGATTCGGGTTACGTCTGGCAACACTGCCCTGCACGGGGAGTCCAAGATGGCCGCGGCGACCTGGCGACCCGGAAGCAGCCGCCGGCCGTGACAGCTTCCGGCGCGGGCGTCTCCCCCCTCCTCCCCCAGTCACACGTCTCGACCCGTCAGGCAGGTGACTGAGAGCGCCGACAACAAGCCTTACCGAATCTCTTCGCATCGCTCTCAACAGCATTCATACAGTATGTGCTGATCGTTTGGTATTGAAAATTTTGCCTTCGTTAAAAGCGTGTAGCACATACTAAAACATTCACAAAGACTATTGCATTGTGTCTAATGACAGTATTATTAGAGTTGTAGTCATTACATTGCATTAAATAGAACATCACAGATTTTTTTACGAACACATCACATAAAACATGAGCTGTCCATAAGTTGCACAGATAATTTCAATGAGTGTTTAAAAGATTTAGACCTGTTTGTAAAGTTAAAAATCTGAATGGAAGATATTTTGAGGTTTTAATTTTATACAGTTAAATAACTAGGTAATACATATTTTATTGATGTTACTTTGTTACCTAGAATCAATTTAAAAGTGATAATGTTAATTTTAACGTTTTGCATATAATTGTAATGATTGTTTGACAAGTTTTGATCAATTTCTATAGTCAATAATCTTAATGAAAAACATTGGAGCTCCTAATTTTTATGCAGTTAATATAACTAACGGTTTTATGTAAATATTTTATTATTGTTATTTCATTATTTAGAATTAATTTTAAATTTATTATGTTCAAATTTCTGTTTTTTTTTTTTGTTAATACAATTTTGTCTTTGTCATGTGTTTGTGTTATCATATTTTGTGTTTGTGTTGTCTTTTTTGTGACTGTCTCTGTGATATCTTATGTGTGTATTATGTATTATTTTATGTAATATTTATTAAGTGTCTGTTGGTAGGCACTCAAATAATAAAAATTTCCCTATGCTCACCCCTTGCTGGTCAGAACAGACCTGCTTACACTTTACAAGCCAGGCACAGGCCGCTTACGCCTAGCCAGGCAGGGACAGACTTTCTCTCGTCTTGCCAGTCAGAACAGACCTGCTCACGCCTTACAACAAGCCAGGCACAGGCCGCTCACGCATAGTCAAGCAGGGATAGACCTGCTCTCGCCTTATCAGCCAGGGACAGACCTGTTCAGTCTTGTCAGTCAGTAAAGACCTGCTGACGCCTTGCCAGCCAGGGATGTTGTGGTAGTTCTCGGCCGTGCCTATACTCGCGTACAAGCAGAGACAGTGATACCAATACAGGTTGGCCAGACCGGCATTCAAACCATTCAAACAAAAGGCAAGTCACACCTTTTTAGTTTTGTTACGCCTAGCTCGATAACAGAACATGCATGCTGCAGGAAGTGATATTGTTCGAGTGCCAAGAAGATGCTATTTGCTTTAAGATTGTCATTCACATTTTTCTAAATGGTCTTGAATTTACTAAATTGAATCCTGAGGATATTAAATTTAGCTATAATTCATTTAAATTTAATTCGCAATTCATACATATTTTTTTATTGAATTACAAATAATGTTATGCTATCATTATAAATCAATTTAATTTATACATTATATTATTCACATGTAATTTGATTTGATTTTTTCTTTAATATTTCAAAGTTAGAGTAGCATGTAGTCAAATAAAAATTATAGGCAAAACAGTTGTATTATTATAAAAAGTTGTCTTATTTGATTGCATGAATTTCAAGATATTTACTCCGTGAAAACATAATACGTAAAAAAAATAATTTTTAAAATACTTTTAAAATTTTTTAAATAGAAGGATTTACTGTAAAGATAAATAGCCTTCAATAAAAGTACAAAATCTACTAAAGATAAAAACCTGCTTTTGAACACTTGAATAATTAAAGTTAAAATTTCTAAAACATTGATGTTTTCATTGAGAAGCATTTACAGAAACATCGAGAGCAAAGAACCCAAAGACCATGTTATAATTTGCATTTAAGTGAGTTCAATTCCACTGTTTTATAGGTAGCCTTTACGCTACTACTCTTAGTGGTTCTAACATTTAAACCTGTTTCAGGTAAAATAATGGCGCATGGCTCGGTTATATATAATTTTCTGTAAAGTAAGAAACGTAAATAGTTTCTTCATTTCAAATGATTGAAATTCCGAATTCGAATTGTGAGTTAAGCACATGTAAATGATGACTTCAAAAAAGACAGATCATGTTAGAATTATTTTAAATCATGAGAGGGGTAATGTTACATTGTTATTATTTGACAAGGGAGAGGACTGTTTAAATGCATTCACCATCCTTCGCCAACAGACAACTTTCGAGTAGAGGTACAGAAGTTTCGCGGATTCATTTGATTGCAATCTAGAATTGTAAATCTTCATACTCTCGCACTGTGTTCATGATTGGACCGCAGTTGATCGGACGCGCCCCTCTACGACCGTGAGCCAACGATGCACAACCAGGAGAGAAGCAAGCAAATCAGGCAGTGACGAGCGAAGAGAACAACCAGATTCTCACTTATGAATCAGTCAGTGGAAAAGCAAACGTTGGTAGAGCATAACGTAAGGCTTTGAATTTCTGCCGGGCGCCAAACGAATCCGCGAAAATTCCCGGTTCTCTATTCGCGAGTGTGTCGCGAAGCCATCGGGTGGTCTGTGCAGCACAATGGCCGCCATGCTTGTCACGTGACAATGTCATGCTTGTCTGCGTCACGCCGCGACACCGGTGAAGGCTGCAGGACTTTCGCACTTAATCGCAGCCGCATGATGTCAAACGAGCCGAAGCACAAATCCTTTCTTAATCATCCCAACGCTATAACACTTAATCATCAGTCGCAGCTATGCAATTAAACTATTTAGGTTTTCCTTTTAAAAAAAATTGCATGGTCGTTACAACTTGTTTTGAGGAAATTACCGCTTCTGTAGTATCTTTTGCGTCGTTCTGAAAAATAATTTCTCAATTGTCTGTTTATTTCATAGGAATTTACGTCGCCCGGTTTAATGGTACTGGATACCAAAATGGCGCTCATATATTTGAGTTTTGTTGTGATGTTGGGAGCAAACACACGACCCTCGCACACATATTGGCGGCCAGACTGTTTATCAGCTACTACAAAATTCTCTTATCACAAACAGACTCGTCTCCCATTGAAAACAGCGTGAATTTAATACGTGGCTTCATTTCACAGACGAGACAGCCACACCCAAAGTTCCCCGAAGTTCAATCTCGCTTTTCTTTTTAGTTCTCTCTCATTGTATAAACCGGTGTGGCATTACATTTTGCGGTCGATTAGGATAGGTTATCTACATTATAAAAACTTTAAAACATTGTGGATGGTTGGTTATATTTGGTAAGTATAGCTACATTAAAAATACTGTAAAATCATTTTATGGTTGCTTAGCAAATAACTTTTTAATATGTAGCTATCCAGGGCTAGGAAACCGTTTACATGATTTCGCAGTATCTTTAAAGTAGCTATCTAACCAAATCAACCGTCCACAATGTTTTAAAGTATTTATAATGTAGCTAACCAAACCTTTTACAATGAACAAAAAAAATTGTTTGTCTGTAAAGTCGGTTTACGGACGATAGTTTAACGTGACGTCATAACAAAACATTGATGAAATGATTGCATACTTTTATGAATAAAATTAAATCATTTTTATTGAATTATCACTATTTTGTTTGGATACAAAGAAGGAGTGAAATGAAATCTACAATTTAATTTATAAATTTACTTTTATTTGCACTCATTAATTCAAATATGTTTATTACTTTAACGAAGAGATTATTTTAACTATAACTTTTATACATGTTTGATATTTAACTTCTTCCAATCTGTGTTATTCTGTTAAGGATAGGACGATGATAGAAAAAGTAGGAAACCAATGGGAGTTTTTCAAGTTTAATGTGCCTCGAAAAAGTCAAATCGATAGTTGATCCAATCGAGTGGAAGAGAGATAGATGCGGCGCAAGCGTACAATGAGCGTAACGGGACACAGCGTAACGGGACAATGTGCGTAACGGGACACTTTTTCGTGCGTGCAGCAGGCGTTCATCGATTTATTAGACGTCACGTCAAAAACACCGAAATGCACGATCGGTCGTTTGTCTGTCTCGTCTGTGGCCAGAAGGCTTGCCGGGAAGTGGCCGTGTCGCGGATGACACGGGCCGATGCGGGGTCGCGCGCAGAGAGCGGGGGCTGTCTGCCCAGGCATCAGCCCAAGGTCCGGCGGCTGGGAACTCTCCCACGACCCCGCGCGCCCCGGAAGCCAGCAGCTCGCAGACATGGCGGCGACATGGAGGAAGAGGAGACGCCACCTCTCGGCGCTGCCAACCTCGTAGAGCTGTAGCAAACCGTGTGTGTTCGGGGGAAGCCTACGATGTACATTCTGTATTGCACACACCCGAATACTCACGTTGGCAAGCCTTCTTTCAACAGACGAGAGAGCCATACGCCCGATCGTGCATCTTCAGGGTTTTTTTTTTGTTCATTGTAAATGAATAAATATACTAATCATGATAACTAATGGTCAATTAGGTTCGGTTAGCTACATTATAAATACTTTAAAACATTTTGGACGGTTGATTTGGTTAGGATAGCTACATTAAAGATACTGTGAAATCATGTAAACAAAAAAGCGAGCATGAACTTCGGGGAACTTCGGGTTTGGCTCTCTCGTCTGTGAAAAGAAGGCTTGCCAACGTAATATCCGGCTCTGTGCAATACAGAATGTACATCGTAGGCTTCCCATGTTTCGGCACTGAGTAACGGGTGCGCCATCTCGTACCGAGTATCAAAACGTTACACACGAGTGCATTTCGTTACTCGCATTTTTCGTAGTATGGGTCAACAGTTCACTTGTAGTTCTACACTTTACCTATTAATCAAATTAAATTTAGACTGACTTAAACACTGGTCTAATTCAAAATACGAAAAAGTGAAAAAAATTCACCTTACGCAGTTTGGTATTTAATGTATAAGTATGTTTTCTACAAATTACGAATGTTGCGACGCCGACACGTCATACTGTACGCGTACGCAATACGACTCGATTCGTTGCTCTAACATAACAATAGCATGTTATGAGGTATCAGAAGTAAGGAGTAACGTAACGATACGATAATAACGAGTATACTAATTGTTATAGTAACGAATACATACGGGTACACTTTTTTTTCGTAACTTTTACACCTCTACAACCTCGCGACCTGTCACTAACCCACACGGCAATCCTTCAGTGAGACTAACGCCAGATGGGTCGAATCAGCTGAGCTTCTCTGCCCATGTGCTAACTTGGTTCTCGGGACTGAGCCGCCCTGCATTCTTGCAGGCATCTTCAGGGTTGAGGATCAACCGAGAAACTGAGAGTGGTATGTTCTGCTAGCAACCCTGAAGATGAAGATTGCAAGCATCTTCAGGGTTGAGGATCAACCGAGAAACTGAGAGAGGTATGTTCTGCTAGCAACCCTGAAGATGAAGATTGCAAGCATCTTCAGGGTTGAGGATCAACCGAGAAACTGAGAGAGGTATGTTCTGCTAGCAACCCTGAAGATGAAGATTGCAAGCATCTTCAGGGTTGAGGATCAACCGAGAAACTGAGAGAGGTAAGTAGTATATAATAGGGGTTCCGAGCGCAGGTATCAGGTAGTGGATTGAAGATTGTCGGTCCGCCATCTTGGATTGTGACGTCACGGCGGCAAAAATTCCTCAAAATTCCTCAAAAATGACTCAAAATGACTCAAAATTTCCCGTTTTAAGAAAAAATTTCCTGTTTTCGAGGGAAAAATTCCCGTTTCGAGGGAAAATTTCCCGATTTAGTCCTTAAAAATCCCAACGGCTAGAAATGTCCTGATAGAGGCTTAAGCATCCTTAACTCAAGCCTCAGTTAAGCCTCTATCAGGATGTGACCTTGACCTTTGACCTTGACCCCGACGGCCATCTTGGATCCACCATCTTGGATGACGTCATTTCGTTTTCTCGAACATTCCGGCATTGTGTTATCAGCCATTTTGAATTATGACGTCACCGTTGCAATTTCCGTTACGGCCGCCATCTTTAAATTTATTATCCGATTTTAATGGAAAAAAATTAAAAATTATAAAAAAAAATTAAATAATAAAATTTTTAATAAAATATTTAAAAAACAAAGATTTACGACACGGAGCTCGGAGTCCTCGGTTCAAACCCGACGAGTGCAAAAAAATTAAAAATGATGACCGATCCTTCCCCCGCGGTGGCTGCAGGCATACTGACTCCCTCCACTTTTTTTTCCAAAGCATATATATATCGTCAGGTAGTATGACGTCATGTCCGCCATCTTGTCCTCGTCTGCTGGAAGCCATCATCAGTGTATCGTCGGCGAGAGTGCGCTGACGTCATGTTAGTTTAATTCTTATCCGCTAGAGTACAGTAATAATTTATTATTGCTGTGACACCCGACATATTGTCATTTGGCCGCCATCTTGAAAATCCATAATTATTTAGCTAGAAATTCGGGAAAAATTCCAAAATTCATTAAATAAATCACTCATTAATTTGCATATTGATTCGATCGATTCCCGTCCTCGGTTCGATCTTGGATGATGCAAAAAAAATTAAATATAACATCAATTTAACATAATAGTAACAGGTTCGAGGAATTAAACACTGCAAGTTCTTTTACAAACATAATATTTATTACATAATTTCTATTCTACTACAGGATCATTTGAGAAAGCCAGCAATCTTATAATCATTTAGTTCCGCAGCGGTGTAAAATGACTAATTCTTAGCTCCAATCGGTTTATACTAGACAGAGTCCAGCCAGAACCTTTACAGACATAGTCCACCTCTTCTTGACAGAGTTTATGGATACCGTTTTTAACAGTTTGCTTCACATCGTTAGAACTGTAAATTACTGCAGCCGATGTCTTGAATGCACACTTCTTCACTTTGTCATCGAACGGATATGGCTTTCCATATATACAGTCCAACCACAAGTTATATTTCAAAGGTCCGTTTGTTGCTACATCATCAGTAAGCTGATTGATTATGTCCTCTCTGATATCATCAAGAAAATTACAAATGTCTTTCGACTCACCTAACGTATTTAAATAATAATAGTCCTTCAATGTTCCACGAAATGCAGACTGCGCCAAGTAGAAGCCATTATCGTTCACTTGTAATGCTCCGAACACAGTCTTAGGTTTATTTTCCTGTTCAGACGTCATACCAATCGGTTGCTGCACATCGGTTTTCTTGCTTGTACGCTCACGAGCCTTCAACCTAAACCGAGGAGTCGAAATTTCTGCAGGTAGTTCAGCAGTAGGCACACGGACTTCACCTTTACAGTTTTTCGCATGTCGTCGCAAATTATCAATTCGAGTAAACCATTCATGACACTCATCACATCGAAACTTCATGCGAGATGGATTCTTCGTGCATTTGCTCCGCTCATGTCTTCATGCATCATGAGCAAATGCGAACGACGTATCACAGTAGCTGCAAGGATACCGTGGTGATGAAGACGATCCTTTCAGACCCGATCCAGATACAGGCGTTACAACAGTAGTACCATTTCCAGGCATTCTCTTATGCACATCGATGCATCGTTGTTGCGACGAAACCTTTACTTTCTGCCGAACAGCAGGGCCTTTGCATGCCTTCATGTGCGTTTTCATATTATCTTTTCTGGCAAACTGCTTATGACATTTCTCACAAACAAACATTTTACGATATAGGTTCTTGACACATTCGCTCCTCTCGTGTCGCCGAGCATTGCTGCTGTTTGAGAAAATCTTGCCGCAATAACAGCACCGATGTTCGCTAGTTGTCAAATCAGCATCCATTGAAGTCTCCATCGAGGTCGTATCGTCGATCGTCGTGGTTTCCTGCACATCCAGCTCAGTAGTCATTAAGCTATCTTCTGCTGGTGGTATCACATCTGTTGAAATCTCCTCCAGTGTTGACATCGACGTTGTCAACGGAATCTGCTCCTTCTCCGTCGTAGCTGTCGTCAAGGTTCCCGTAGACGATGGTACAACCTCCATCGAGTTCGTCGTTAAAGTCGGTAAAGATGCCATCGAGTTCGCAAGAACAGGTAATTACATGATTAATGCACCAGATGAAACAAACTAGGTGATCCTTACACCGACGACGTCAGTAACAAACTGAGCGTCCTGTTGTCTAGGACTCGCTTATATACATGCACCGTATGGAATAAAACGCTAGTCAAATCAAGAACCATTTACAATAATACTAGAGTCAAAACAACATTAAAATAGAAGGACCATCAACGAAAAGGCAGCACATTTGGAAGCACCGACAACGAAACGGCAGCACATTTGGAAGCACCGACAACGAAAAGACAGCACATTTGGAAGCACCGACAACGAAAAGGCAGCACATTTGGAAGCACCGAAAACGAAACGGCAGCACATTTGGAAGCACCGACAACGAAAAGGCAGCACATTTGGAAGCACCGACAACGAAAAGACAGCACATTTGGAAGCACCGACAACGAAAAGGCAGCACATTTGAAAGCACCGACAACGAAATGGCAGCACATTTGGAAGCACCGACAACGAAAAGGCAGCACATTTGGAAGCACCGACAACGAAACGGCAGCACATTTGGAAGCACCGACAACGAAAAGGCAGCACATTTGGAAGCACCGACAACGAAACGGCAGCACATTTGGAAGCACCGACAACGAAACGGCAGCACATTTGGAAGCACCGACAACGAAACGGCAGCACATTTGGAAGCACCGACAACGAAACGGCAGCACATTTGGAAGCACCGACAACGAAACGGCAGCACATTTGGAAGCACCGACAACGAAACGGCAGCACATTTGGAAGCACCGACAACGAAAAGGCAGCACATTTGGAAGCACCGACAACGAAAAGGCAGCACATTTGGAAGCACCGACAACGAAAAGGCAGCACATTTGGAAGCACCGACAACGAAAAGGCAGCACATTTGGAAGCACCGACAACGAAACGGCAGCACATTTGGAAGCACCGGCAACGAAAAGGCAGCACATTTGGAAGCACCGACAACGAAAAGGCAGCGCATTTGGAAGCACCGACAACGAAAAGGCAGCACCATCATCAAAAAGGCCACACATTTGTCATTGGCTCCAATATTCATTGGCTCCAATATTCATTGGCTCCATTATTCATTGATTCCATCAGTCTATTGATTCCATCAGTCTAGTGACTCCATCTGTCATTGGCTCCTACAGTCATTGGCTCCTACAGTCATTGGCTCCAACAACTGTCTTTTGTCTCACCAACTCCAAATATATATATTTGGCTAGAATTCTACGAGTCTAAGAGACTATGAGACCACATGGCTACGAGTCTAAAATGATCTAGCTGGTTACGAGTTATACATGGCTTGCGAGGCTACAGAGCTACGAAGTTTCTAGTACACAGGTTTACATGACTGCGAGGATACAGGACTACAAGTCTGCAAGAGTACTTGACTACGAAGGTACTCGTCTACATGACTCCAGTTACCGCATCTGTCTTCGACGGAATTTTCTCTTTTGCTCCAACTGCTCCATCAGCTTTATGTTATAAGATTACAAGGCCTCTTGCTTACGTAGCTTCAAGTCTACAAGCCTCCAATGCATCATGACTGCGAGACTACGATCAATGAGGTTACGAGTCTACGCGATTGCGAGTCTTCTAGGTTACATGATCGCGAGGCTATAGGACTACGAAGCTTCTAGAACGCATGGTTACGAGACTGCGAGGCTACAATTCTACGAGGTCCCAAGACATCCAGGCTACGCGACTACGAGCCATGAGGTTACGAGACTACATGACTACGAATCTTCAAGTTTACGAGACTGCGAGGCTACAGAGCTACGAAGCCTCTAGTACACAGGTTTACGTGACTGCGAGGATACAGGACTACGCGACTTCGAGCCATAAGGTTACGAGATTACGTGACTACGAATCTTCATGTTTACGAGACTGCGAGGCTACAGAGCTACGAAGCCTCTAGAAAACGAGTTTACGTGACTGCGTGGATACAGGAATACAAGTCTGCATGAGTTCTTGACTACGAAGCTACTCGTCTACAAGGCTCCAATTGACACATCTGTCTTCGATGGAATTTTCTCTTTTGCTACATCTACACCATCAGCATTATGTTATAAGATTACAAAGCTACTTGCTTACGTAGCTTCAAGTCTACGAGGCTCCAATACATCATGACTACGAGACTACGAGCCATGAGGTTACGAGACTATGCGATTGCAAGTCTTCAAGGTTACGTCATCGCGAGGCTATAGGACTACGAAGCTTCCAGAACGCATGGTTACGAGAATGCATGACTAATTATTGGCCGCATGGCTACGAAACTTTATGTCTCTAACTGACTACAATAGCACTATTCAGTGGTGAGAGTTAATTTATTTCATGCAAAGGTACTTGCTGCAAGCAGTTCCACTTTTCAACATCAGATGACGTCACGTTTTGCTTGCAGGTAAAATAATATTTATTAATTTTATGCGGGATGCGGGTTGTTCACTATCGATCGCATAAGAAGAATGGCATCGATAGTCTTCAAGGAGAAGGAAGTTCGTCCTTCCTGCTAGTGCTTCTCAGATTTCTCACGGTCCGCCATCTTGGATTGTGGCGTCACGGCTGCCATCTTAGATGGGTGTGACTTTGACCTTTGACCGAAACCGCAGGAATGATCGCAAGCACACGGATTAACCATCAAAATATATATAAGAATTATCAGGAGCACACGGAGAAAACCATCATAATATTGGCAAGAATAATCAGGAGCACACGGAGAAAAACGACACATGTTTTCTTTGATATCATAAAATTACAGAAAAAAAAATATTTAGAAATAAAAAAAAATTAATAAAAAAATTTAAAATAAAAACAAAAAATACATAAATAGATTCTGCTAGCTTGTAAACTTATCATTGCTGAGCAAAGATAGAGTTCTAGTACAAGCCAGAATTTTATGTATTTTTTGTTTTTATTTTAAATTTTTTTATTAATTTTTTTTATTTCTAAATATTTTTTTTCTGTAATTTTATGATATCAAAGAAAACATGTGTCGTTTTTCTCCGTGTGCTCCTGATTATTCTTGCCAATATTATGATGGTTTTCTCCGTGTGCTCCTGATAATTCTTATATATATTTTGATGGTTAATCCGTGTGCTTGCGATCATTCCTGCGGTTTCGGTCAAAGGTCAAAGTCACACCCATCTAAGATGGCAGCCGTGACGCCACAATCCAAGATGGCGGACCGTGAGAAATCTGAGAAGCACTAGCAGGAAGGACGAACTTCCTTCTCCTTGAAGACTATCGATGCCATTCTTCTTATGCGATCGATAGTGAACAACCCGCATCCCGCATAAAATAAATAAATATTATTTTACCTGCAAGCAAAACGTGACGTCATCTGATGTTGAAAAGTGGAACTGCTTGCAGCAAGTACCTTTGCATGAAATAAATTAACTCTCACCACTGAATAGTGCTATTGTAGTCAGTTAGAGACATAAAGTTTCGTAGCCATGCGGCCAATAATTAGTCATGCATTCTCGTAACCATGCGTTCTGGAAGCTTCGTAGTCCTATAGCCTCGCGATGACGTAACCTTGAAGACTTGCAATCGCATAGTCTCGTAACCTCATGGCTCGTAGTCTCGTAGTCATGATGTATTGGAGCCTCGTAGACTTGAAGCTACGTAAGCAAGTAGCTTTGTAATCTTATAACATAATGCTGATGGTGTAGATGTAGCAAAAGAGAAAATTCCATCGAAGACAGATGTGTCAATTGGAGCCTTGTAGACGAGTAGCTTCGTAGTCAAGAACTCATGCAGACTTGTATTCCTGTATCCACGCAGTCACGTAAACTCGTTTTCTAGAGGCTTCGTAGCTCTGTAGCCTCGCAGTCTCGTAAACATGAAGATTCGTAGTCACGTAATCTCGTAACCTTATGGCTCGAAGTCGCGTAGTCCTGTATCCTCGCAGTCACGTAAACCTGTGTACTAGAGGCTTCGTAGCTCTGTAGCCTCGCAGTCTCGTAAACTTGAAGATTCGTAGTCACGTAGTCTCGTAACCTCATGGCTCGTAGTCGCGTAGCCTGGATGTCTTGGGACCTCGTAGAATTGTAGCCTCGCAGTCTCGTAACCATGCGTTCTAGAAGCTTCGTAGTCCTATAGCCTCGCGATCATGTAACCTAGAAGACTCGCAATCGCGTAGACTCGTAACCTCATTGATCGTAGTCTCGCAGTCATGATGCATTGGAGGCTTGTAGACTTGAAGCTACGTAAACAAGAGGCCTTGTAATCTTATAACATAATGCTGATGGAGCAGTTGGAGCAAAAGAGAAAATTCCGTCGAAGACAGATGCGGTAACTGGAGTCATGTAGACGAGTACCTTCGTAGTCAAGTACTCTTGCAGACTTGTAGTCCTGTATCCTCGCAGTCATGTAAACCTGTGTACTAGAAACTTCGTAGCTCTGTAGCCTCGCAAGCCATGTATAACTCGTAACCAGCTAGATCATTTTAGACTCGTAGCCATGTGGTCTCATAGTCTCTTAGACTCGTAGAATTCTAGCCAAATATATATATTTGGAGTTGGTGAGACAAAAGACAGTTGTTGGAGCCAATGACTGTAGGAGCCAATGACTGTAGGAGCCAATGACAGATGGAGTCACTAGACTGATGGAATCAATAGACTGATGGAATCAATGAATAATGGAGCCAATGAATATTGGAGCCAATGAATATTGGAGCCAATGACAAATGTGCGGCCTTTTTGATGATGGTGCTGCCTTTTCGTTGTCGGTGCTTCCAAATGCGCTGCCTTTTCGTTGTCGGTGCTTCCAAATGTGCTGCCTTTTCGTTGCCGGTGCTTCCAAATGTGCTGCCGTTTCGTTGTCGGTGCTTCCAAATGTGCTGCCTTTTCGTTGTCGGTGCTTCCAAATGTGCTGCCTTTTCGTTGTCGGTGCTTCCAAATGTGCTGCCTTTTCGTTGTCGGTGCTTCCAAATGTGCTGCCTTTTCGTTGTCGGTGCTTCCAAATGTGCTGCCGTTTCGTTGTCGGTGCTTCCAAATGTGCTGCCGTTTCGTTGTCGGTGCTTCCAAATGTGCTGCCGTTTCGTTGTCGGTGCTTCCAAATGTGCTGCCGTTTCGTTGTCGGTGCTTCCAAATGTGCTGCCGTTTCGTTGTCGGTGCTTCCAAATGTGCTGCCGTTTCGTTGTCGGTGCTTCCAAATGTGCTGCCTTTTCGTTGTCGGTGCTTCCAAATGTGCTGCCGTTTCGTTGTCGGTGCTTCCAAATGTGCTGCCTTTTCGTTGTCGGTGCTTCCAAATGTGCTGCCATTTCGTTGTCGGTGCTTTCAAATGTGCTGCCTTTTCGTTGTCGGTGCTTCCAAATGTGCTGCCTTTTCGTTGTCGGTGCTTCCAAATGTGCTGCCTTTTCGTTGTCGGTGCTTCCAAATGTGCTGCCGTTTCGTTTTCGGTGCTTCCAAATGTGCTGCCTTTTCGTTGTCGGTGCTTCCAAATGTGCTGTCTTTTCGTTGTCGGTGCTTCCAAATGTGCTGCCGTTTCGTTGTCGGTGCTTCCAAATGTGCTGCCTTTTCGTTGATGGTCCTTCTATTTTAATGTTGTTTTGACTCTAGTATTATTGTAAATGGTTCTTGATTTGACTAGCGTTTTATTCCATACGGTGCATGTATATAAGCGAGTCCTAGACAACAGGACGCTCAGTTTGTTACTGACGTCGTCGGTGTAAGGATCACCTAGTTTGTTTCATCTGGTGCATTAATCATGTAATTACCTGTTCTTGCGAACTCGATGGCATCTTTACCGACTTTAACGACGAACTCGATGGAGGTTGTACCATCGTCTACGGGAACCTTGACGACAGCTACGACGGAGAAGGAGCAGATTCCGTTGACAACGTCGATGTCAACACTGGAGGAGATTTCAACAGATGTGATACCACCAGCAGAAGATAGCTTAATGACTACTGAGCTGGATGTGCAGGAAACCACGACGATCGACGATACGACCTCGATGGAGACTTCAATGGATGCTGATTTGACAACTAGCGAACATCGGTGCTGTTATTGCGGCAAGATTTTCTCAAACAGCAGCAATGCTCGGCGACACGAGAGGAGCGAATGTGTCAAGAACCTATATCGTAAAATGTTTGTTTGTGAGAAATGTCATAAGCAGTTTGCCAGAAAAGATAATATGAAAACGCACATGAAGGCATGCAAAGGCCCTGCTGTTCGGCAGAAAGTAAAGGTTTCGTCGCAACAACGATGCATCGATGTGCATAAGAGAATGCCTGGAAATGGTACTACTGTTGTAACGCCTGTATCTGGATCGGGTCTGAAAGGATCGTCTTCATCACCACGGTATCCTTGCAGCTACTGTGATACGTCGTTCGCATTTGCTCATGATGCATGAAGACATGAGCGGAGCAAATGCACGAAGAATCCATCTCGCATGAAGTTTCGATGTGATGAGTGTCATGAATGGTTTACTCGAATTGATAATTTGCGACGACATGCGAAAAACTGTAAAGGTGAAGTCCGTGTGCCTACTGCTGAACTACCTGCAGAAATTTCGACTCCTCGGTTTAGGTTGAAGGCTCGTGAGCGTACAAGCAAGAAAACCGATGTGCAGCAACCGATTGGTATGACGTCTGAACAGGAAAATAAACCTAAGACTGTGTTCGGAGCATTACAAGTGAACGATAATGGCTTCTACTTGGCGCAGTCTGCATTTCGTGGAACATTGAAGGACTATTATTATTTAAATACGTTAGGTGAGTCGAAAGACATTTGTAATTTTCTTGATGATATCAGAGAGGACATAATCAATCAGCTTACTGATGATGTAGCAACAAACGGACCTTTGAAATATAACTTGTGGTTGGACTGTATATATGGAAAGCCATATCCGTTCGATGACAAAGTGAAGAAGTGTGCATTCAAGACATCGGCTGCAGTAATTTACAGTTCTAACGATGTGAAGCAAACTGTTAAAAACGGTATCCAGAAACTCTGTCAAGAAGAGGTGGACTATGTCTGTAAAGGTTCTGGCTGGACTCTGTCTAGTATAAACCGATTGGAGCTAAGAATTAGTCATTTTACACCGCTGCGGAACTAAATGATTATAAGATTGCTGGCTTTCTCAAATGATCCTGTAGTAGAATAGAAATTATGTAATAAATATTATGTTTGTAAAAGAACTTGCAGTGTTTAATTCCTCGAACCTGTTACTATTATGTTAAATTGATGTTATATTTAATTTTTTTTGCATCATCCAAGATCGAACCGAGGACGGGAATCGATCGAATCAATATGCAAATTAATGAGTGATTTATTTAATGAATTTTGGAATTTTTCCCGAATTTCTAGCTAAATAATTATGGATTTTCAAGATGGCGGCCAAATGACAATATGTCGGGTGTCACAGCAATAATAAATTATTACTGTACTCTAGCGGATAAGAATTAAACTAACATGACGTCAGCGCACTCTCGCCGACGATACACTGATGATGGCTTCCAGCAGACGAGGACAAGATGGCGGACATGACGTCATACTACCTGACGATATATATATGCTTTGAAAAAAAAGTGGAGGGAGTCAGTATGCCTGCAGCCACCGCGGGGGAAGGATCGGTCATCATTTTTAATTTTTTTGCACTCGTCGGGTTTGAACCGAGGACTCCGAGCTCCGTGTCGTAAATGTTTGTTTTTTAAATATTTTATTAAAAATTTTATTATTTAATTTTTTTTATAATTTTTAATTTTTTTTCATTAAAATCGGATAATAAATTTAAAGATGGCGGCCGTAACGGAAATTGCAACGGTGACGTCATAATTCAAAATGGCTGATAACACAATGCCGGAATGTTCGAGAAAACGAAATGACGTCATCCAAGATGGTGGATCCAAGATGGCCGTCGGGGTCAAGGTCACATCCTGATAGAGGCTTAACTGAGGCTTGAGTTAAGGATGCTTAAGCCTCTATCAGGACATTTCTAGCCGTTGGGATTTTTAAGGACTAAATCGGGAAATTTTCCCTCGAAACGGGAATTTTTCCCTCGAAAACAGGAAATTTTTTCTTAAAACGGGAAATTTTGAGTCATTTTGAGTCATTTTTGAGGAATTTTGAGGAATTTTTGCCGCCGTGACGTCACAATCCAAGATGGCGGACCGACAATCTTCAATCCACTACCTGATACCTGCGCTCGGAACCCCTATTATATACTACTGAGGTATGTTCTGCTAGCAACCCTGAAGATGAAGATTGCAAGCATCTTCAGGGTTGAGGATCAACCGAGAAACTGAGAGTGGTATGTTCTGCTAGCAACCCTGAAGATGAAGATTGCAAGCATCTTCAGGGTTGAGGATCAACCGAGAAACTGAGAGTGGTATGTTCTGCTAGCAACCCTGAAGATGAAGATTGCAAGCATCTTCAGGGTTGAGGATCAACCGAGAAACTGAGAGAGGTATGTTCTGCTAGCAACCCTGAAGATGAAGGTTGCAAGCATCTTCAGGGTTGAGGATCAACCGAGAAACTGAGAGTGGTATGTTCTGCTAGCAACCCTGAAGATGAAGATTGCAAGCATCTTCAGGGTTGAGGATCAACCGAGAAACTGAGAGATGTATGTTCTGCTAGCAACCCTGAAGATGAAGATTGCAAGCATCTTCAGGGTTGAGGATCAACCGAGAAACTGAGAGAGGTATGTTCTGCTAGCAACCCTGAAGATGAAGATTGCAAGCATCTTCAGGGTTGAGGATCAACCGAGAAACTGAGAGTGGTATGTTCTGCTAGCAACCCTGAAGATGAAGATTGCAAGCATCTTCAGGGTTGAGGATCAACCGAGAAACTGAGAGAGGTATGTTCTGCTAGCAACCCTGAAGATGAAGATTGCAAGCATCTTCAGGGTTGAGGATGAACCGAGAAACTGAGAGTGGTATGTTCTGCTAGCAACCCTGAAGATGAAGATTGCAAGCATCTTCAGGGTTGAGGATCAACCGAGAAACTGAGAGTGGTATGTTCTGCTAGCAACCCTGAAGATGAAGATTGCAAGCATCTTCAGGGTTGAGGATCAACCGAGAAACTGAGAGTGGTATGTTCTGCTAGCAACCCTGAAGATGAAGATTGCAAGCATCTTCAGGGTTGAGGATCAACCGAGAAACTGAGAGAGGTATGTTCTGCTAGCAACCCTGAATATGCTTGCTGCAAAGCAAAGCGAGACTTCGGTAACGATAGCTTATCAGGAAATGGCATCCAAAGCCCCCAATCTTCATATTTGATAATAATTTACTAAACATAAAATTTTAAATGCTAGACACCATAAGCATAAATGATCATATACATATCTGCATTAAGGAGGTATATGACACTATGTCCATGTTTGGGCAAAATGCACTTTCAATCATAAACTTGACCACCATGTGACGTTTTTTCTAGTGGCTCCAACACTATGTTCTAGGATATGTCAAATAATCACATATTTTGGATAGTAAATAATTGAGTAAATAAATGAGATACACTTTACGATTCTTTAATCTGCTCTCATGAAAAATGTGGGTTTTCTGACATTGTGTCTTATGCCTCCGAGTTATCTCTGCTAATAATAAAACTGTTCAAGGTAAAAAAAAAATTGTACATTAAATGAAATGAAGGAGAAAAAGTATTGGAAAAGGCTGATTACATTATTTAAAACTCAAAAATATAGTTTTTTTTTTAATTTTGGTCTGTTTGTATTGTCTGTTTTCTGTTTGTTGTATGCTTGTTTGAGCATCAATAGAAAACTACCAAACGGATATTGATGAATTTTTTTTTGAAAGGTCTTTGGCTAACTTAAGAACTAGACTATGTATAATTACAGAATTCCACCCCTACGGGGTGAAAATTGGGTAAATATGGATTTAAGATAATTGATTATATGTCTGAAACTAATCAAGCTAATTAAAATATATGTGGTACCAATAATTAACATACAAAACCATCCGACCAAAAACATTTAATGAATAATATTAATATCTCCTAATTAAATTAAACCTAATAAATTATATTTTGTACCAATAATAAACATATGAATACAAACAACCACAATAGTAGTATACAAAATAATTTCCGGGCACATGCATCAGGCTGTGGTGCGTGGTGCCAACCGCCATATTGGATTGTGACGTTACGGTGGCCATCTTAAATAACCTTGATCTTGACCTTTGACCTTGAACTTCAAATTTTGTTAACATTTCTTATTTTTAAGAAAAAATCCTAAAAAGAATTCCAAAAAATCTGAAAAATAAAAATTTCTCTACTTAGAAGGAAAAAAATTCCCGTTTTTAGGAAAAATTTCCCGTTTTAGTCTTATAAATGACAATGGCTTGAAAATACCCGAAGTGGCTTACATTTTCCAAGGAAAAGCCGCTCTAAGCCGCCGAGGTCATAACCTTGACCATTAGGATGTCATGGCCGCCATATTTAATTATGACGTAACCGTTTCAATTATAGTTACAGCCGCTATTTTAAATATCCGTATTTGCATACTAGAAAATTAGGAAAAATATAAAAATTATTGAAAACTAATTAATAAAAACTTAAATAAAAAACATTCTGCCATCTTGGATTATGACGTTACGGCCACAATGTTAAAAATCCGTAATTATTATCCAAAAAATTGTGGAATTGTTTTATATTTATAAACAATTAACTTATAAAACAATAATTAAAAACGCACTTATGTAATGGAGTATACAGTTAGAACCGGTGAGGACAAAATAAAAATGACAACAGATCCTTCCTTTACGGAAGCCACCGACAGACTGACCTCCCACTTCTAATGCCAAGGTGTATATAGGCTATATCGCAGACTAGTATTATGTCCCATCTGCCATCTTGTTTTCACCTGCTGGATACACCATCTTGTTTTCGGTTGCTGGAGGCAGCCATCTTGTTTTCGTCTGCTAGAGTGCGCTGCCGCCATATTGTTTTAATTTTCACCCGATAGAGCGCAATAATTATTTATTGCCAGAGCGTCCACTTTTTGTCGGCCGTCTTGGCAGCCATATTGTAAATCTGTATTTATTAAGCTATAAATTCGGGAAAAATTCCAAAATTCATTTTTAAAAATCAGCAATCAATTGATTGATTCAATTGATTACAATGCTTGGTTCGATCCTTGATCGATCCATAAAAGTAATTTTAAGTAGAAAATATTCATTCAATAAATTATGACAAAGAATCTTAAAAGCTGCTTTGGTTCCTATAGCCACCATGTTGGAAATTCGTAATATTTAACTTAGAAATTCAGAAAAAAATCCAAAATTCATCAATTAATGACTTATTAAAACAATGATTGGTTCAATCTATATCCGTCCTTGGTTAGATTCTCGACCAGTGATAAGATTAACTTAAGCTGAAATACATTTAAAATTTGTTTACCATTACCTTTATTGGAGTTTATTAATCATTCACTTTACAAAAAATGACTCTATACAAGATACCTGCCCAACGAAATAAATACGTTGTCGCTGTGGCTACCATTGAAGTCCATTTTTTCGATGCTTTAATGCATACGAACCAGTTCATGTACAATGCTATAGTTTATAAGGTCAAGTGTCTTTAGATCACGAGACCAAGTCATGTACAATGTCAGGCTATATACCAGACGTCTCCGAACCACGAGGTAAGTCGACCTGACTACAGACACAACGATCCAGAATCAACAGTAGGAAACGATCGGTCGCAAGATGCGGTAGGATGCAATGACTCCAAATGTCTTTGCCTCCAAATGTCTTTGGCTCCAACAGTCATTCACTCCAAATATTTTTGCCTCCAAAAGTGTTTTGATCCATCTTTGGCTTCAACAGCTCCAAGTGCTCCAAAGCTCCGACTGCTCTAATTGCTCCAACACTCAAATGATACAATTGCTACAACATCTCGAAGTGCTCCAAAGCTCCCACTGCTCTTATTTCTCCAACCCTTCAATGCTACAATTGTTCCAACAGCTCCAAGTTCTCAAAAGCTCCAAATGCCCCAATCGCTCCATCAGCTCCAACTGCTTCAATTGCTTCAAAAGCTTCAAGAGCTCCAATTGCTCCAATTGACCAACAGATCCAAGAGCTCCAAAGCTCCAACAGCTCTAACTGCTACAATTGCTCCAAGTGCCCCATCAGTTCCAATTGCTCCAAGTGCTTCAATTGCTCCAATTGACCAACAACTCTAACTGCTCCAATTGTTCCAAGTGCTCCAATTGCTCTAAGGGCTGCTACTGCTCCATCTACATTTGGCTCCAACTGATTTCAATTGTATTTTTGATTAAACTTAGAGTTATTGCTGGTATGACTTTATTATCACTCTCCATTTTGTCAGTCAATGTTGATGATTTTTACATATTTTTGTTAGAAGTTGTATTTCGATAACTCGGCATTAAATAGAAATCAGATTTAGAGAAATAAAATAATCGGTTTTCAAAACCAATATAAATATATATACAACTAGCTGCCCGACCCGGCTTCGCACGGCTATACTAATGGAAAAAAATTAAAACCATCTCCCAATTACCGTAATGGTAAATAAAAAAAATTCAGTGAAAATTTATTACAATGCTGTATAATGTACCGGAGAGAAAATGAATAGCACCGATGGTTTCCCGACTCGTGAACGCAACGTACAACTGATGTACCCGTACTTCGTTACGGCAGTCTACAGGCAGATCACTCTTGCGCCGCTCAGTATACATGCCCCTCCTTGTGGGTACGCCACTGCCGCGCGATGCCCGTTGCCATGGAGACGCAGAAGGCATGAACAATGCAAAATACTGTTCTCATGCAGACAAAGTACCCACTGTTGCCTGGTTTTAACCACCCATGGGATCTAATTTTCGGAAAATGTCATCCTGCGTAACATAAGGAACATTACTGTGAAGTTTCAAGTCTGTAAAATATATATACTTGAAAAAAAGGGCAATTTTTGATATTTAAAGTACCCGCAAAATTTCAACGGTGATGAGGAGTGCACTAACAATGAAATAGTCGTTGCCATAGAGACGAATGAAGCATCAACAAAGCAACAGCCGTTGCCATGGTTATTTCCCACCAAAAACTGGAAATTTTGATATATTACGCCCCCGAAACTCCCCTTGGGATCGGATTTCAGCAGAATCCGTTCTTAGTGAGCGTCTACATCACAAAATGAGTAACTATGCTAAATTTCAAGTCAAGCGGGTGTATAGTTTTAGAGATCTCGTGATGAGTGAGTCAGTGAGTGGTATTTCGCTTATATATATAGCTGCAGTACCCGGCGTTGCTCGGGCTAAACACATGGAGCTTTATTGTCTGCGAGTTAAAGCAAACTGGATAGCGCTATATGACAGTGTGTTGGACATAGAGAAATGTCACACAATTACTGTTTGTATGTTTATGATCTATGATTTTTTGTTTACCCATGGCAATCGGTTATTTATTATTTATTATTTATTATAAATTATTAAGACCATTAATCGAAATAAAAACTATCCTATCTCTCAAGTTGGATCGAACTGCACATGGTGTGCGAATTTTATTATAATCGGTTAAGTGGTTTAGGAGTCCATTGAGGACAAACATTGTGACACGAGATTTATATATATTAAGATTAAGATTTTATATACACGCAAATAATACAAGTCATTATTGTATCACAGTACTCACTCGATGAACACTCAGTACACACACAGAACACGCAATAGACATACAGTACACACACTGGACACACAGTACACACACTGGACACATAATGAGCACAGAGTACACTCTCAATGAACACTCAGTAAACATACAGTACACGCAAAGTACACACACTACACACACTATACACCCAGTAAAAACACACTGTACACACACACAGGACACGCAACGAACATGCAATACACACAGGGCGCGCATTAAAATAAAGGAAGCACGTTTGGACGATAATTCGATGTGGTTTGATATGATCTCGTCACAGGAATAAGAACTCGCCAATATACTGTAGGCTCCAACTGCTCCAATTGTTCAAATCCTCCAACAGTTCCAACAGATGGCGGACGTGACGTCATAATTGCAATATGGCAAAATGTTTTTTATTATAATTTTTATTATATTTTTTATATATATTAAAATTATTCCCAATTTTTTCTGATAATAATTTCGAATTTTCATGATGGCGGTCGTAACGAAAATTAAAACGAAGACGTCTCAATTCAAAATATATGTCTCCAGCAAATGACAAGATGGCTGACATGAACTTGGTGGCTTAGGGCGGCTATTCGACGGGGAATTTAAGCCGCTTTGAAAAATTTTGGTTTTTTCAAAGGCAAAAATCTTTTGAGGCATTTCGAATTTCGATTTTTTTTAATTTTTTTATGAGTTTTTTTTTCGTCAAATGTAATTTTATGAATTTTCAAATTTTTTTTAGATTTTTTTCTTTAAAAGCGAAAATTTTGGCGAAATTTGGGAAGTTTTTGGAAAATATTGAGTCATTTTTAGCCATTTTTGACAAACTTTGAAGGTCAGTGTCAAATGTCAAGGTCAAAGTTATCCAACTTAGTATCTGTGATGTCGTAATCCAATATGGTGAATCGACAATCCCAATCATCACTCAGACTCCAGTAGCTGGTTAACTATTATATTCTACTAATGAGAATAAGAAATTTGTGGCATCGTCATATACTGTCATATTTTTTTCTTTGTTGTTTAATGCTGTTGTGTTAATTTTAAATGTATTTTATTATCCTTTGTTTTTATAAGGATCTTTGTTTAGCGATTTCAATTTAATTTATTTTACCTTTAGTATTTTATTTTACCACTTTCTTTGCGTTTTTGTTTAACTAAGTTTGGCTATAGCGCCGGCAGGCGCTAAAAGTTTTATATTTTGTAATTAGAAACTATATTTAGTCTTTGCAAATCTCTTAGTTTGTGAACTATGCTTTAATGAAAGCCAAGTTTATATATCGAACGATAAAAAATGGTTACTCTATAAAAAGGTTGAAACCAATATCGCATGTTTAAGTTCCTATCACTCTTCCTTAAGTGACTGTTGTCAGTTAATTGGCAAATTTTTCGAGGACCAAGTCATTAAATAACATTTATGTTTCCAAACACGGTGGCATAATTAAAACACATTATTGTTTGTTATCAGTCAGTAAAAAAAAACATGAATCCATGGCCACAACGTCAATTAGATTCAAAACTGCTAAGACGGATGTATAAAAATGTTTATTTCAGACCATTTAATGTAGTTTAATGTAGTTCTACGGCAGCTCACTAACGTCACTTCTGGCAGTGCTGGTGCTGCCATCTGTGTTCAGGTAAATATTATACATAAATATGCTATACGAGGTGCTATGCAGTATGTAAGTTATGTGATATAAAATTTATAAACACCATAAAGTTCAGTTTCTAGTAGGGTTAAGAGGCTTATGAATAATGTGCGCAATGTAAAACTGACGTATCCGCAGCCACAAGACAGCTTGAATATTCAGTAACTCAATAAAACTATGAAAACTAAAAAAATAAAGTACACTATGGAGGTTCACTCTTGTAACAAATATCGTTACGAAATTCCTGCTAAAGTTCTTATTGCGGTTCAACTCTCTAATTTATTCGTAATTCGCTTCTCCTCCGAAACCCCCATCTCCTCTTCTTATCCACGCCCTATAGAAAATTCCGTTACATCAAATTATTCATTACTTTTAATTCCGTTAGCTACTCACTTCACATTCCCTGTGATGACGTCATCGCTACCGGGTGTAAAGAAGTTTCACTTTAAAACGTCTACTTTTTTCTGCCTGCTCTGCAAGAGTGTGGCAGCGGCGATAAAGCCCAGGCGACCAATTAACTTGAAGGGAAGTTGATCCTTAAGCCCGCGTCCACGCCCGGGGAGTGACGCAACGTGTCCAGTCTTTTGTCTCGGCGCCTCCCCGCAGCCTCCCCCCACTCGGCGCAGGCGCGGTCATTAAATATTAAAACAGCCCGCGCCACAATGCGGCCGGCAGTGAGATTTAATCGCGCAAATGAGATTTGTCGCTGTCGCACGCCCCCCTCCCCGCCGCGATGTTTGCTCTCCGAGGCGATCTCCGGGCGGAAACAGGACGACGACAAGAGGGGAGCCAGGGACACTTGGGCGGGTGCCCGGCGGTCCAGTGATAAGGGGAGGACGAAGGACCAAATATTAATTTAGGGGCGTGGTTTCCCGGCATGGCCGCATGGGCGTGGACCAGGGAGGAAGGAGGAAAAAGATCAAACAAGGAGGCGAGGAACCAGCGTGTAAAAGGACGTGCAGGAGGGACAGAGAGAGAGTTAAGTGAAGTTCTCCCCGAAGAGGAGATCTCAATCGGGCCTGAATGGCGCAGACGACTCACATCGCGCCGGTGATGGTCCAGACATCAGCCATCTCCTCCCGCCTGAGTCACCAGCCTATCAGATCCCCGCGCCGAGTGGAATATCCAGGACCGTTACCCATGAATAAAGAGCACCTTCTCTCGGCCCGGTGGCGCTTGAAACGAGGTTGACGCAGATGTTACGGACTCCGTCGCACGGGCGCGACTGTGCCGACGATAAAATTCAAGAAGGAAAGGAAGGGAAGAAATCAACTTGGAATGAGATATCCTTCCAACCACAAAATTTGTCGTCCAAGAAGTACGAGTACTTGGCACTTGGCGATGGGATCTGATGTTGAAGACGTTGTGGACGTTGCATTTAACATGAGGGATTTCTTTGGGTACCCGTTATACTTTAAACTACCAAGCAGCCCTGGTGATCTTATTTCGGAAGGCTGCAGACAACTGCATATATATTCCTGTTTGTGTATCTTCCGTTCAGTGTGCTACGCTTTGCTTATTTTAATACTATTTAATAGGCAGATCACGCTGCTTCGCCACGTGTACACAACTATCGCTTTGAAACAAATACAGGTGAGCACGAGAGGGCTGCCAGTATTGATTTGGCTTCGCTAGTGTGGTAAAAACACGTGACACATGCGACATCGTCAAACTCTGCGAACTGTGACGAGGTTAGTCTAACGGAGTCGACGCGAGTTGTAATGAGATTACTCTTACTGTCTTATCGGCTGATTTCTGCTTCTTCTCTGTGTGTTTGTGTATTCGTGGTTCTTTGTCCGTTCTTCATGTTTTCTCTATGACATACAAGTGTTAACTATCAATGGTGTTTGTCCAAAATAATGATTTAAATCAATATTCCCCACTGCAAATTACATGGTTCGTTGTGGTTTCAATAAACAAATGATGTACAAAAGTGTTCGAAGCCAAGCAATATTAGCATTGATTATACTAACTTAAAAAAATTAAAAAAATATATAAAACAGTTGTAGGTATCTAAAGCAAAGTGATACGTCAAACCTGTCGTGAACGACTTTTGTTCGCTCAGTGTAATAGACGCTTGCTGAGGTAGTGACGTCAAACCTCGCGCGCACTATTTTTCATCGCTGACGGGAGTACTTAGTTGTTATATGGCACAAAATTAAATAAAAAATATTAATTAGACTATTTATTATAGAACGGCTAATCCTATAACTCTATCACAATAGGTCTTTTACATCTGTTACTTGCTGGCATATTTCGTCAACTGTTTTCGGGTTGCAAACTTTCACGCAAATGTTTCATTTATGAACATTGGCATGAATGTTAGCTAAAACTTAAATATATCTAGTAATAGCTCTCTTGAAGTTCATGTTCCGTCAAAATTTCTATGGTGATAAATATGCAAGGAAAACACTTAAAAATAATAAAAACAGTAAACAGTCATCTTAGTTAGTGACCAAGCCTTAAGTCAACATATTCCACTTACAATAGAGCTTTGCAAAAAAATTAATATGGCAAATATCACATGAAAATTTAGGTAAAACTATCTAATAATTCTAACACAATAGAAATGTACATATAAAAGAAGCCGACGAGTGTCGTAGCGATGTATCGTTGGGACAATTTCAAAGTGTCATCCCTCAGTGTAAATTATAGCAACTGTAAAATACAACAAGTGTAGTTTCCTCCAGAATAGACTCCACAGTCCTATACATGCTTGGGCAATTGTCTACTGCTCAGTGGCTACTCACGTGAGAGACTTCTAGCTGGGTGGTGGGATATGCGATGCTTCTTCTGTTAGGGTCTCACAGTGGCTCAGCGTGCTTCACTTGAACTTTGGGGCAGTAGAGAAGCGGACCAATGGTACAACTGTTTGAATTTTTAACTGTCGCGTAATTAATATACAAATTTTTTTTCAAGCTTATGGAGTTATAAAATCAATTAGCCTGAAATGAAAATACTATGTGCTTGACCAACTTGTAAACCGAGCAAAATATATACCATTTAATCTCAGGTAACTTCACCCTAGCCATCTTTACTTTTTGAAACAAAGCTGGAATTTGGAATTTACAATGCCTGAAACTTATTGGTTTTCAAACACCTGCAAGTTTCTTGGCTGATTCACATTTATAATCTCAATAGGAAACAGTTTGCGGCTAGTTAAAACTTCTGAAAACTCAAGACTTTATAACATGCACGAGATAGGCCAAAGTCTAAGTCATTCACAAACCTGACGTTTATGCTCAGCACCGACCGAGTGGTCAAAGCACTTAATTTATAATCTGAAAGTTATGGGCTCGAACCCGCCCACCTTCGAAATATTTTTTACTTATATAAATATTTTAAGGAACCACCATAATAAATAACATAAAAGTTTTTTACAGTAGAAGTAGCTAATACCAAAAAAAATATTAAAAATATGACTATCCACGACGGTAGTGCGTCTCGCAGGCGACACTAGACAACTAGCGAACCATCAGGCAGGATTGTGGATGAAGATGGTCGACAAACTCCCGATTTTTTTTTTCCTAACCTAACTAAAACTAAGTGTATTTTGGAGGGGTCCGGGTTAGGGAGGGACCTAGGTGCGTCTCAGGCCGAAGCCTATACGCCTAGTCATGCTGGGATTAGCCATGCAAGGAGAGGGTCGCATGCATCATGTGCTAGGAGGGGATTGGCCAGCCATGGCAGCGATTGGCGCCATGACTAACTCCCCTCACTCTTAAATCTAGACTATAACTAGAGATAGGTTGGGCCCAGGTAAAACCTGCATAGACACAGGGAAAACCCTGGGCACATTCATGCGGGATGCAAATTGGCATGCATTACGTGTAGGAATTTACAGGAGACAGAGGATGGTCTGGATGAAGTGTTGGACAGAGTAGAAAAGAGTCTACCATGCGGGGGTTGGGCACTTGGACTCGTGGTCCGCTTTTCCAGTTTTCCAGTACTGGATTTAGTGACCAGGGACGCAAGCGCCCCTGGTGGTGAGTGGTTGCACTGACCACTCACTCCGCCGCCAGTCAGCACCTAAAAAAACTAAGAAACTAAAACAGAAAAAAGATAAATGACTTACAAACTAGGCATTTCGTTACAAAATATGCAAACAGCCAACTCAGGGATGGACGTGCAGTGCTTAAGATAAAACTAAAATAAGAACTAAAAATATATATTTTTTTAATTTATTTTTAGATTTTTTATTATTATTTTAGAAATATATATTTTTGATGTCTATTACTAAGTATCTAGGACTTATTACTAATTTACAAATCTCTAATATCTACTACTATACTACTAGTAAAATATAGAGGAACTGTCGGTGTATAAAGTTACAGGTGAATTAAGTCAAGACCTATTCGCATTCTGGCATTTGTTGCAAGCTTGTAATTCAAAATCCCATGTATTTCAGAAACACAACCGGCACTGGAGGTGAAGCCTGCCAGGCGGGCCATGCCCATCGTGCATAGGGAGTCAGCCCTAACAGCACAGGCAGTGAGCTCCCGGGAGCCGAACCTACACCTGCGTGCTTCGGACCATTTTGAATTAGCTAATTATTCATTAATGTCTATAATTTAAGTTTCAACTCGCGGGAGACTGATTGGCCGATCGCTCAGCCAGCCACAGCACACTACGGAGGTCTGTGAGCCAAGATTGAATTTGGCATTTTATATTTTCCATGCAACTCTGGATCTTGTTCGCCCAGTGATGAAATATATGGGTTTCTGCTTATGGCACATTTATCATAGAATTTTTGCGCAGTTCGGAAATAATAATGTTTTAAAAGTTCGAGTTTGAACTCTCTGTGCATAGCCCTTACGGGGCAATACACAGGCGCATCTGTCGCAATACGAATACTCTTATTCTGAATTCTCTGTAGCTTGATTAAGTGAGATTCCGCTGCTGTTGCCCACACCGGCGCTGCATACGTGATTATTGGTTTTATTAGTGCGTTATAAATTATTATTCCGTTTTTAACAGAGCTACCTAAACGTCTGCTCATGACGGGGTAGAGGGCCATGAGCCTAGTGAAAGCTGTTTTTCTTTTCGCCTCTATGTGATCGCGCCATAGTAGTTTCCTATCCATGTGCACGCCTAAATATTTAACAACATTTTTGTGAGGAATTTGCTCATTGAAAAGTGTTAGTCGTGGTCTATCTTCAAGTGGCGGGAGATGTTTACGCGTAAAAACTATAGCTTCTGATTTAGTAGGATTTACCTTAATTCGCCATTTTGTGCACCACTGTTCTATTGAATTTAACGCGGTTTGCAATCTGTCTGCTGCGAGTTCTAGAATACTAGATCTGCTAAACAATACCGTATCGTCCGCGTAGCAGCCAAACTGAACTGATCGGTGTGCGGGCTTAGGCATATCATGGATATAAATATTGAATAAAACCGGCCCCAAAATGCTGCCTTGTGGGACTCCTGCTTTAATTATTTTTAAATCGGACTGTGCTCCTTCTGTCGTGACTCTAAACGATCGATTTTCTAAATACGAGGCCAGTAATTTAATATAACAATCGGGGAAGCCAGTTTTATATAATTTATAAATTAAGCCTTCATGAAGTACTCTATCAAAGGCTTTTTCTATGTCCAAAAACGCTGCGAGATTATAGCTATTCTGATTGAACGCAGTTATTATTTGTTCTGTCAAACGGACCAGTTGATGCGTTGTTGAATGCGCGCTGCGGAAACCAAATTGTTCGTCCGGCAGTACGTCATTTTCTTTAATGTGAGCATTTAGTCGCTGCAGAATTATGCATTCGGCTACTTTTGACAATGTACTCAGCAGACTAATGGGCCTATAATTTTGGGGCTGTGTCTTATCTTTTCCGGATTTATGAAAAACTATCACATTCGCTTCTTTCCACTGCAATGGAAAATACTGTAGTTTAAGTATTCCATTTATTAATTGAGCTAGGTATTCCAAAATTTCGTCGGGCAGTTTCTTAAGGACTACTGCCTGAATGCCATCGTTTCCCGGTGCCTTACGTGGTTTCATACGCCTGATAGTCTGTTTAACTTCCTGAGATTGAGTTAAGTAAGGTTTTGAAGTTAAAGGCTGATTAAGTTTAATTGTAAGGTCTCTGTATATTCCGGCATTAAATTGCGGGTCACAGGGTTCGATATTAGGTTGAAAGGCTAATTCAAGGGTATTCGCGAAGGCTTGTGCCTTGTCTGTCGGTGTAAAAGCGAACCCAGTGCGAGTTTGTAGCGGAGGTATTTTATCTATCTTATGAAGGAATCGCTTTGTCATACTCCAGGTGCTACCATCTTGCACCTGTAGCTGAGAGACTTTCGTCTTCCATTGGCTGCTCCTCCATAGAGTTATTTCATCAGATATTATTTTCTGTAATTCATTAATTCTCGCTTTAATGTCGCGCTGCCTACGTCGAGTATATTCGCGCCTTAATCTATTTTTCTGAGAAATTAAATCCCTAATATACACCGGCAGTACATCTTGCTTAAATCTAACCACCTTTTCTGGGATGCACGAGTTAATTGCAGTTTGAATTTTAACTGTAAGTTCAGTGACTGCTGATTCGATGTTATCTTTCGTTTCGAAGTTGGCAGCATCGGCTGCAGGCAAATTATCGACTAAATACGTCTGAAAGCCTCTCCAGTCGGCTTTCTTGTAGTCTTTAATTTTTCTCGGAGGACTGATGTCAGTGTCCACGTCATCGAATAGTATATGTACTGGAAAGTGGTCAGACGACATTTCGTGAAAAACTCTGAGTTCGAATCCCGTTTGAACTCTCTTATTTAATGCAATATCTAAAATATCGGGGTTGTGCCTTAGTACTCCGCTATCATGAGTGGGCTCTGAGGGAGCATGTACTTGATAATTTTTGTTAGACTCGTGTCTTTGCAGCAGTAGGCCATTAGCTGTATTGCTCCGACAGTTCCAGTCTTTATGCTTGGCATTAATATCGCCGACTACTAGAAATGTGGGAGCTGAGCCATATAAGATGTCCAGCTCGTTTTCAGTTAGTGACCTCCCCGGTGGTGCATACATCGAAATAAGCACTATTTGTTGTTTATTGACTTTAAAAGTAATTGCAACAGCTTCTAATTTATTAAATTCAGGTAAATGAAATTCACTATGTTGTATACTTCTGTGGATTAGTAGGGCAACCCCTCCACTTCTGGTATCGCGGTCGCGCCTATAAATAGTGTAATTTAAGATAATTAGACGATCTGTTGGAATTAATTGTGTTTCGTTTATCGCCGCGATTCTAATATTATGTTTAATTAAATGATCGGTAAATTCGATTATTTTATTTCTAATTCCTCGTGCATTCCAGTAAAGTATGGTACTTAATCTACTGTCTACGGGGGTAGTATTAATGGCAGAACCTAAATTAAGGGTGTGCAGCATTAAAGCTGGCCGCTAATGCTGTCACGAAGCCCGTGGTGGCTTTTATTTTGTCCTCTATTGACATTGACTTGGACGGATTACACCAAATAGCCATTAAAATGCACATTGGTTCCAGGACGTGTGCAAGGTTAGGGTCCTGTGCAATGGCATCCGATTGGCCTACGAGCTTCAGAAATTCACTCGCGCCCATCGCTGGATTCTCCAAGGGTTTTAGCTGCGGTGAAGCAGTTGGCAATTCTGTTGGTGAGTCAGTCTGCACCGGGCTGGCTTGTTTCCCAGGCGCGACTTTCTTGGAATCACTGGGGGGAGGGGTGGAGTTGGGTGGCGCCTTAGTACCTGGCTGATCCGTCACCTGACCTTGCGCCCGGCCTTTACCGTTTTTGTGCCCCGAATGGTGTTTCTTCGGGGGCCTCTGGGGCAGGGGCTGGCCTCTAGACCTGGGTGGGTTTGCCAAGACAGGGTACTCCAGTTCATGTCTATCGCTCAACACTGAATATTGATTAGGGCTCTGCCATTGCGGGGGGGCGGAGTAGCTCGGGGCTCGCCACGGCTGCCTTGGGGGCTGGGGGCAGTAGCCTGAGGGGCCGACTTGTTGTGGGGGCGGGCGGACTTGAGCTGCGGCAGCTGCTCGCTTGTTTTCACGCACTGCGCGTTTGGACTGCAGCTCTCTGTCTTTCCGCTCCTGTTGCGGGAGGTGACGCCAGTTCTCCCTCTTGTAGGCCATGCAGCCTCTGTAATTGGCGCAATGCGGGCCTTCACATCGCGCGCACTTTGCCTTCGTCCTGTCACCTCCCTGGGGGCAAACCTCGGTTTTGTGCCCTTGGCTGCACCATCGGCACACAGGGGAGGCTCTGCAGCCTTTTGCGGGGTGGCCAAACCTCTGACAGTTGCCACATTGGAGGGGGCCTTTGGGGTGTCGATAGTCCTCAACACGAATGCTGAGGCCTCCGAATGACTTCAGGTCGTATATCCTTTCTGGATTTACGGCCTTCGGGAGCTCTACGACTAACTTATTTATAGGCTGCCTGGTCTGCCTGTTGTACAGAAACCAGAAGTTCTGCACTGGAAGCCCCATTGCGGTGAACTCGGCCTGAATGAATTGTTTGTCGGTGCTGCTATGCACTCGACAAAACACAAACTTGTTCGGGATCTCGTCCCGTTGCAGCAGCACAGAGTGTTGCACTCCGGCCTGCTCCAGTGCACGCACTGCCCTGTGGTACTCCTCCACAGTGGCAGTGTGAATCATGAGCTGGTCATGGCCGCGACCGACGCACGACCAGCGCTCCTGCAGTGCTGCATCCAGCACTGTTTTAATGGCCGGGTAGCTGTGGCCAGAATCCACGAATACATACAGGGGTTTCACCTGCATTTTCTTTGCCTGAGGGGCAGGGTTTGGCGGGGCAGGGCTCGAACCTGCGGATGTGTTGGCGGCCGTTTGACTGGCCGAGTTGTTTGCCCTTCTGACGGGCTGCTTGCGAAGTCGCTCGGCCTGCTGCCTGGCGATCGCGGGGTTCGTCAGTGGGGGGCGCAGTCTTTCGTCCTTTCCTCCCGTTTTTTGTTTTTTTGAGACGACTGTTGTAAAGCCGTCGTCGCTTGACATTTCAGTTTCGTCGTCGCTCGGCAGGGGCACATCGATGCACTCCTGCATCGCCTGCTCGTCACTTAACTGGTCAGTCATTTCGCTAGTTACACCCTACAACGCACTAACACCCACTGACCACGCACCCGGGATTAAGCCGGGTTGTGGCTAGGCTGTAGGGTTAGCTACAACCCGGGTTGTTTTGCATGTTTACACTTCTTAGAAAAACCTGGGAATACCACCTGGCCTGTGCGCGAGTAAACAGGCTGTTCCTGGAATCTCGCAGCTCCGCTTGATGCGTCCGTCCTCGGCCAAGGCTCGAAGCGATTTTTTTTTTTTTTTTTTTTACCTAACTAAAACTAAGTGTATTTTGGAGGGGTCCGGGTTAGGGAGGGACCTAGGTGCGTCTCAGGCCGAAGCCTATACGCCTAGTCATGCTGGGATTAGCCATGCAAGGAGAGGGTCGCATGCATCATGTGCTAGGAGGGGATTGGCCAGCCATGGCAGCGATTGGCGCCATGACTAACTCCCCTCACTCTTAAATCTAGACTATAACTAGAGATAGGTTGGGCCCAGGTAAAACCTGCATAGACACAGGGAAAACCCTGGGTACATTCATGCGGGATGCAAATTGGCATGCATTACGTGTAGGAGTTTACAGGAGACAGAGGATGGTCTGGATGAAGTGTTGGACAGAGTAGAAAAGAGTCTACCATGCGGGGGTTGGGAACTTGGACTCGTAGTCCGCTTTGCTTTTTATCCAGGACTGGATTTAGTGACCAGGGACGCAAGCGCCCCTGGTGGTGAGTGGTTGCACTGACCACTCACTCCGCCGCCAGTCAGCACCTAAAAAACAAAGAAACTAAAACAGAAAAAAGATAAATGACTTACAAACTAGGCATTTCGTTACGAAATATGCAAACACCCAACTCAGGGATGGACGTGCAGTGCTTAAGATAAAACTAAAATAAGAACTAAAAATATATATATTTTTTTTTTTAATTTTTTTTTTATTTTTTTTTTTTTAGATTTTTTATTATTATTTTACAAATATATACTTTGATGACTATTACTTAGTATCTAGGACTTATTACTAATTTACAAATCTCTAATATCTACTACTATACTACTAGTTAAATATAGAGGAACTGTCGGTGTATAAAGTTACAGGTGAATTAAGTCAAGACCTATTCGCATTCTGGCATTGTTGCAAGCTTGTAATTCAAAATCCCATGTCTTTCAGAAACACAACCGGCACTGGAGGTGAAGCCTGCCAGGCGGGCCATGCCCATCGTACATAGGGAGTTAGCCCTAACACAACAGGCAGTGAAATCCCGGGAGCCGAACCTACACCTGCGTGCTTCGGACCATTTTGAATAAGCAAATTATTCGTTAATGTCTATAATTTAAGTTTCAACTCGCGGGAGACTGATTGGCCGATCGCTCAGCCAGCCACAGCACACTACGGAGGTCTGTGAGCCAAGATTGAATTTGGCATTTTATATTTTCCATGCATCTCTGGATCTTGTTCGCCCAGTGATGAAATATATGGGTTTCTGCTTATGGCACATTTATCATAGAATTTTTGCGCAGTTCGGAAATAATAATGTTTTAAAAGTTCGAGTTTGAGCTCTCTGTGCATAGCCCTTACGGGGCAATACACAGGCGCATCTGTCGCAATACGAATACTCTTATTCTGAATTCTCTGTAGCTTGATTAAGTGAGATTCCGCTGCTGTTGCCCACACCGGCGCTGCATACGTGATTATTGGTTTTATTAGTGCGTTATAAATTATTATTCCGTTTTTAACAGAGCTACCTAAACGTCTGCTCATGACGGGGTAGAGGGTCATGAGCCTAGTAAAAGCTGTTTTTCTTTTCGCCTCTATGTGATCGCGCCATAGTAGTTTCCTATCCATGTGTACGCCTAAATATTTAACCACATTTTTGTGAGGAATTTGCTCATTGAAAAGTGTTAGTCGTGGTCTATCTTCAAGTGGCGGGAGATGTTTACGCGTAAAAACTATAGATTCTGATTTAGTAGGGTTTACCTTAATTCGCCATTTTGTGCACCACTGTTCTATTGAATTTAACGCGGTTTGTAATCTGTCTGCTGCGAGTTCTAGAATACTAGATCTGCTAAACAATACCGTATCGTCCGCGTAGCAGCCAAACTGAACTGATCGGTGTGCGGGCTTAGGCATATCGTGGATATAAATATTGAATAATACCGGCCCCAAGATGCTGCCTTGTGGGACTCCTGCTTTAATTATTTTTAAATCGGACTGTGCTCCTTCTGTCGTGACTCTAAACGATATATTTTCTAAATACGAGGCCAGTAATTTAATATAACAATCGGGGAAGCCAGTTTTATATACTTTATAAATTAAGCCTTCATGAAGTACTCTATCAAAGGCTTTTTCTATGTCCAAAAACGCTGCGAGATTATAGCTATTCTGATTGAACGCAGTTATTATTTGTTCTGTCATACGGACCAGTTGATGCGTTGTTGAATGCGCGCTGTGAAAACCAAATTGTTCGTCCGGCAGTACGTCATTTTCTTTAATGTGAGTATTTAGTCGCTGTAGAATTATGCATTCAGCTACTTTTGACAATGTACTCAGCAGACTAATGGGCCTATAATTTTGGGGCTGTGTCTTATCTTTTCCGGATTTATGAAAAACTATCACATTCGCTTCTTTCCACTGCGATGGAAAATACTGTAGTTTAAGTATTCCATTTATTAATTGAGCTAGGTATTCCAAAATTTCATCGGGCAGTTTCTTAAGGACTACTGCCTGAATGCCATCGTTTCCCGGTGCCTTACGTGGTTTCATACGCCTGATAGCCTGTTTAACTTCCTGAGATTGAGTTAAGTAAGGTTTTGAGGTTAAAGGCTGATTAAGTTTAATTGTAAGGTCTCTGTATATTCTGGCATTAAATTGCGGGTCACAGGGTTCGATATTAGGTTGAAAGGCTAATTCAAGGGTATTCGCGAAGGCTTGTGCTTTGTCTGTCGGTGTAAAAGCGAACCCAGTGCGTGTTTGTAGCGGAGGTATTTTATCTATCTTATGAAGGAATCGCTTTGTCATACTCCAGGTGCTACCATCTTGCACCTGTAGCTGAGAGACTTTCGTCTCCCATTGGCTGCTCCTCCATAGAGTTATTTCATCGGAAATTATTTTCTGTAATTCATTAATTCTCGCTTTAATGTCGCGCTGCCTACGTCGAGTATATTCGCGCCTTAATCTATTTTTCTGAGAAATTAAATCCCTAATATACACCGGCAGTTCATCTTGCTTAAATCTAACCACCTTTTCTGGGATGCACGAGTTAATTGCAGTTTGAATTTTAACTGTAAGTTCAGTGACTGCTGATTCGATGTTATCTTTTGTTTTGAAGTTGGCAGCATCGGCTGCAGGCAAATTATCGACTAAATACGTCTGAAAGCCTCTCCAGTCGGCTTTCTTGTAGTCTTTAATTTTTCTCGGAGGACTGATGTCAGTGTCCACGTCATCGAATAGTATATGTACTGGAAAGTGGTCAGACGACATTTCGTGAAAGACTCTGAGTTCGAATCCCGTTTGAACTCTCTTATTTAATGCAATATCTAAAATATCGGGGTTGTGCCTTAGTACTCCGCTATCGTGAGTGGGCTCTGAGGGAGCATGTACTTGATAATTTTTGTTAGACTCGTGTCTTTGCAGCAGTAGGCCATTGGCTGTATTGCTCCGACAGTTCTAGTCTTTATGTTTGGCATTAATATCACCGACTGCTAGGAATGTGGGAGCTGAGCCATATAAGATGTCCAGCTCGTTTTCAGTTAGTGACCTGCCCGGTGGTGCATACATCGAAATAAGCACAATTTGTTGTTTATTGACTTTAAAAGTAATTGCCACAGCTTCTAATTTATTAAATTCAGGTAAATGAAATTCACTATGTTGTATACTTCTGTGGATTAGTAGGGCAACCCCTCCACTTCTGGTATCGCGGTCGCGCCTATAAATAGTGTAATTTAAGATAGTTAGACGATCTGTTGGAATTAAGTGTGTTTCGTTTATCGCCGCGATTCTAATATTATGTTTAATTAAATGATCGGTAAATTCGATTATTTTATTTCTAATTCCTCGCGCATTCCAGTAAAGGATGGTACTTAATCTACTGTCTACGGGGGTAGTATTAATGGCAGAACCTAAATTAAGGGTGTGCAGCATTAAAGCTGGCCGCTAATGCTGTCACGAAGCCCGTGGTGGCTTTTATTTTGTCCTCTATTGACTTGGACGGATTACACCAAATAGCCATTAAAATGCACATTGGTTCCAGGACGTGTGCCAGGTTAGGGTCCTGTGTAATGGCATCCGATTGGCCTACGAGCTTCAGAAAGTCGCTCGCGTCCATCGCTGGCTTCTCCGCGGGATTTAGCTGCGGTGAAGCAGTTGGCATTACTGTTGGTGAGTCAGTCTGCAACGGGCTGGCTTGTTGTTGCCCAGGCGCGACTTTCTTGGAATCACTGGGGGTGGGGGGGAGTTGGGTGGCGCCTTAGTACCTGGCTGATCCATCACTTGACCTTGCGCCCGGCCTTTACCGTTTTTGTGCCCCGAATGGTGTTTCTTCGGGGGCCTCTGGGGCAGGGGCTGGCCTCTAGGTCTGGGTGGGTTTGCCAAGACAGGGTATTCCAGTTCATGCCTATCGCTCAGCACTGAATATTGATTAGGGCTCTGCCATTGCGGGGGGGTGGGGTAGCTCGGGGCTCGCCACTACTGCCTTGGGGGCTGGGGGCAGTAGCCTGAGGGGCCGGCTTGTTGTGGGGGCGGGCGGACTTGAGCCGCGGCTGTTGCTCGCTTGTTTTCGCGCACTGCGCGTTTGGACTGCAGCTCTCTGTCTTTCCGCTCCTGTTGCGGGAGGTGACGCCAGTTCTCCCTCTTGTAGGCCATGCAGCCTCTGTAATTGGCGCAATGCGGGCCTTCACATCGCGCGCACTTTGCCTTCGTCCTGTCACCTCCCTGGGGGCAAACCTCGGTTTTGTGCCCTTGGCTGCACCATCGGCACACAGGGGAGGCTCTGCAGCCTTTTGCGGGGTGGCCAAACCTCTGACAGTTGCCACACTGGAGGGGGCCTTTGGGGTGTCGATAGTCCTCAACACGAATGCTGAGGCCTCCGAATGACTTCAGGTCGTATATCCTTTCTGGATTTACGGCCTTAGGGAGCTCTACGACTAACTTATTTATAGGCTGCCTTGTCTGCCTGTTGTACAGAAACCAGAAGTTCTGCACTGAAAGACCCATTGCGGCGAACTCGGCCTGAATGAATTGTTTGTCGGTGCTGCTATGCACTCGACAAAACACAAACTTGTTCGGGATCTCGTCCCGTTGCAGCAGCACAGAGTGTTGCACTCCGGCCTGCTCCAGTGCACGCACTGCCCTGTGGTACTCCTCCACAGTGGCAGTGTGAATCATGAGCTGGTCATGGCCGCGACCGACGCACGACCAGCGCTCCTGCAGTGCTGCATCCAGCACTGTTTTAATGGCCGGGTAGCTGTGGCCAGAATCAACAAATACATACAGTGGTTTCACCTGCATTTTCTTTGCCTGAGGGGCAGGGTTTGGCGGGGCAGGGCTCGAACCTGCGGGCGTGTTGGCGGCCGTTTGATTGGCCGAGTTGTTTGCCCTTCTGACGGGCTGCTTGCGAAGTCGCTCGGCCTGCTGCCTGGCGATCGCGGGGTTCGTCAGTGGGGGGCGCAGTCTTTCGTCCTTTCCTCCCGTTTTTTGTTTTTTTGAGACGACTGTTGTAAAGCCGTCGTCGCTAGACATTTCTTGTTCGTCGTCGCTCGGCAGGGGCACATCGATGCACTCCTGCATCACCTGCTCGTCACTTAACTGGTCAGTCATGTCGCTAGTTACACCCTACAACGCACTAACACCCACTGACCACGCACCCGGTATTAAGCCGGGTTGTGGCTAGGCTGTAGGGTTAGCTACAACCCGGGTTGTTTTGCACGCTTACACTTCTTAGAAAAAACCTGGGAATACCACCTGGCCTGTGTGCGAGCAAACAGGCTGTTCCTGGAATCTCGCAGCTCCGCTTGACGCGTCCGTCCTCGGCCAAGGCTCGAAGCGAACTACGACAAACTCCCGATTTTTTTTAGGCATCTAGCGACGGAAACGTACGAACAAGGCCGAATTATAACGGTTGGCAATACACCACCAAGCCACCACCAAAATCGTAGTTCCATAAGAAATACAAGGGGCCAGACTCGGCCAATTTATACTGCTTACGGCGTACCGTTTTTGAAGCAAGTAATTTCTGACTGTATGTTACGTTTCCAAAGAAAATACCGAAAATTGTTTCAAATGTTTAGGAATTATATTTTTATTTATATGGTAACAATAAAGCTACAGATTTAGGAATTTACTTAACATAATGTTAACCACAAAACTGGTATTTAAAAAAAAAAAGTATTTTAACACAAACACATATTTTCCTAATTATGTAAGTATTTTGTTCAATGCACATAATAAATAATAAAGTCAATTTTATGCTATCTCATCACTTATCGTATTCATCTCCGTGAATGATTGTCCGTTCAGTTTGTTCGAGTACTTCATTCCCCCGGCGTGCGGGCAACTGGCGTAACACTGCTGCTTGCATGGTTGCGTGCGTATCAGGCGGCGGAGCCCTCACGCTTTACCATGTCTCATCCCTATTTTGAAGTGTTCACTTTAATGGGCATTTACTCTCTCTGTGTCTAATGCAACTAGCTCCATCATTGTTTCAATATGCTCCGTTGCAAGATACACACCAAAAAGCACAATATGTTTATATTTAAAACATTGTACATTGCAAAGAAAAAATTTTAAAGATAATTTTTGAAAACTCTTTATTGTTTTATTTTATCAAGAGAATCATCTGATAACAAACAATTTTTGTAACTGAAAAACGCCTATATCACCTTTTTGTTAGTAGATGTTTAATATTATTTAATATTACGAATTTTGGCTCTGTTTGAGCATAGCACATATGTAGTTTAATGTAATGCCTTGTTATTAATAGCGACTGACTGCAAGAAATTATTTCTCGTGTGAAATAATGATTCATTTTTTTTTAATTTCATAATGACAACTGTAGTGATACTGTCAATATTTATTCTTCGAAAACCAGTCACTTGAATTTAAAAATACTTAAACTTTTTATAATTAACGATGATGTACAAAATGAAATTTATAATGCAAACTAAGCGTGAGGCACACTATATCACTGTCCAAGCAAACACATTACAAAATTTGCTGTCCTGGATTAAAGTTTCTCGCAACTTAAAATCTAAAAGTCAGTATTTTTTATTTACATCAATTCAGCTTGTTTTCTTAACAATTGAAGCATTGCTACTGTTGTGTGTCAACCCGGGAGACAGGCTGCAGGGTTGTAACTGTCGCAACAATGTCGGGACGGCGTCACTGTGACGGCACCACAGCCGTGGTCCCGCAAGGCTGTGGGCACTGCGTCATAAACAAACAACTAGTCTTGTCCGTGGGGCAAGCGCGAGCTCCAGGAAATGGTTAGGGGGGAGGGGTGCTTTGTGGGCGATAACCCCTCCTGGACATAAATTATGAATTTATTTTCAAAGGTATAGCTATTTGCGTTGACGAGTGAAAGTGTTGTTCGGTGGAAAGTGGCGGGTAACCGCTGGGACGAGGAACACGAGGAACTATGGAACGGGACCGGGAGGAACGGACCAGGGGGACGGAGACTAATGACGGCGCGGAATGGCGCGACAGGGACTCCTCGCTCGGGCTCGCCAGGAATGCGGCGGCCTCAAAGACACCGCTCGGCGCGTCTCTGCTCTGCTCGGTGCTCGGTGCTCGGTGCCTGCGTCACGTGTTAGCGGTCACGGCTGCCCACGTCTCTGCGCGAGTGCTGATAGCCTCTCCGCTCACCAGCGGCGGACACGGCTCAGTTAGCAAACATTTAAAAAATATATACCATTTAAAGACAGTTGGTTACTGTGTCAGAAGCCGCATCGTCTACGGCTACTTCTGTGGTCCGTATCACATTGCGTTGGTGTCATTAGAAATGTAATTTGTTTAGATACACGTGTTCAAATTTTAAAATGTTTGCAATTTTTTTTTTTTTTTTTTAATTTTCCCCTATCCATTTTTTCTACTCAAAAAAACCAATACCTGCCTGGCTACCTCCGCGACCCGTGGTCCCTAATACAGCGGTCGGCGCGTCATGCTCGAGTTCTCGCGGCAAGTGTGTTTCTCGGCGCTCGCGTGGAGCCGTGGCGACTCAGTCGCCCAAGCCCGAGGCTAACTAACACGTCTTGTCACCTCAGCGCTTTCCTCAAGTCATTTCACTGCCCACCATGCTATCGGTTCATGCATTTCAATATACTTTTACCTCTCTCGTTCTTAAAAAAAAATTACAGCTACCACATGAAACGTTGAAAGTGCCTTTCTTGAAACGAAAGTCCATTATTTACTTTTTTTAATTTTATTAAGCTTTTTTTATGAAGTAAAGTGGATTATTCCTTCCTTTAAATAGAGCTAGTACTTAACATATTACATATAAACAGCACATAATTATAGCAATCCAGCATGAAATAACACTTTGTGAATATTCCCTTGTAAAATTTGTAATATGGCCCAAAAACATTTTGCTTCCACATATGCCATACGCTACCTATTATTCGCAAGGAGACAAGAAGGAAAGTTTCGAACGATTAATTACTTCAAGATGGATGACCAGAGTTTCTTTCTGTTTTTCCACGGCTGGACAGTAGAAAATAAAATAACTTCCAAGCCACGTCGTGTGTCAGAGCAGTCCCATCGTCAACAGCATCGTACATCAGTTCTGCCCCATCGTCAACAGCTCCGGGCGATTTCGCTGCCTCATCGTTAACAATATCGGACATCTGGGCTGCCCCATGGTCAACAGAATCGGGCGGCCTAGTTACCATATCGTTTACAGCATCGTGAATTTGGTCTGTCCCATCGTCAGCAACGTAGGACTTCTTGGCTGCCCCATCGTCAACTGCAACGGGCATCTGACCTGCTTCTTCATCAACAGAATCGGGCGTCTTGTCTGCCCTTCATCAATATCATTGGGCTTCTGGTCTCCCCATCATCAACACCATCTAGTTTCTTGGCTGCCCCATCGTCAACAGCATCGGAGGTCTGGACTACCCTATCGACAACATTACCCGGCATCTCATCTGCCCCACTGACAACTGCATCGGGCATCTTAGCGGCCCCATCGTCATTAGCACCTGGCTTTTTTTGCCTCATCTACAACAGCAACTTGTGTCTTGTATGACTCATCGTCAACAGCACCAGTTTTCTGGTTTGTCCCATCGTTAGAGACCTGCAAAATTCGCGGATTCATTTCGTGATATGCTACAATTCAAATAATTATACCTTAGTGCTGCTTCTACCACTGGTTCACTGTTAATCTGGATTAATGAGGGCCAATTAGAGACCCTCGCTAAAAGAAGTGTCGAATCACAGACACTCAGTCGAGACGTCTTACAAGTCAGCAGCCAATGAACAGGTGGCATTTGCCCGAGTGTGTAGAGTGTAGTGGAGTCTATCCTGGAGGTCATTGAACCCGCGAATTTTGCAGGTCTCTACCCATCGTATACAGCATCGGTCATCCTTACTGCCCCATTGTCAAATACATCGGGCGTCATTTCTGCCTTATCTTCAACAGCATCGGGCATTTTACTTCCTTATTGTCTACACCATGAGGCCTATTGGCTGCCAAATTGTCTACATCAGCGGTTCCCAAACGTTGGGTCGCGACCCACTACTGGGTCGTGGAAGGGTTACAGGTGGGTTGCGACTCGATCCTAAAACTATCAGAAACCATCGAATAAACCATCAGAAAAGATAATAAAAATCGAAAAAAGTCGAATTGTGTGCAAACACATATCTATTGTAAAATAAATAACTGTTTTGCTACAAAGTGCTTACATTTTGTCAACCATTTTCAAATCAGAACATCAATTGTTTATCAATAATCAATCGGTATCTTAAAAAAACATATATGTATGCAATATTTGATGGTAAATTATATAAACATAAGGAAGGGATACGATACATATAAGGTTTTTACTCCACCATGGACCGATAGACCGTGGAGGTATTCCTATAGGGAAAGGTGGGTCGCCAGCTGAAAAAGTTTGGGAACCACTGGTCTACATTATCGGCCGCCTTGGCTACCACACAGTACACACTCAGGACACATTTTACACACAGTGTACATACAGGACACGCAATGAACACACAGTACTCGCAATGGACACACAGTCCACACAATAAACACACATAAACATACAGTACATACAGAGGTCATGCAATAGACACACAGAACACACAATGAACAAACAATAAATACACTGGACCTACATTGGACACACAGTAAACACAATGAATACACAGAACACAGACAGTACACATACAGGACATACAATGGACACACAGTACAAACACTGAACACACAGTATACACACAATACACACACAGGTCACGCACTGGACACACAGTTCACACACAGGACTTGCAATGGCCACACAGTACACACACTGTATATGCATTGGACACGCACTGGACACACACAATGAACGCATACACAAACAGGACACACATTTGACTAAAAGGCATCATATTTGGAGGAAAATTCAACTTGGTGTGATACGATCTCATAAGTAGGAGACGATAATACAGACTTGACTACGTACATTTAACGAAAAGGACGTACATTTTGACGAACATTTAACTCAGTAGGATACGATCTCCAATTTACGATGGTATATATTGCCTCAAACAGACTTTGAGTCCAACAGTCCTTGGTTCCAAAGTAATTGACTTAAAATGTATTTTGGCTACAACAGTCATTGGCTCCATCAGTCTTTATCTCCAACATTCTTTGGCTCCATCAGTCTTTGGCTCCAACTTCTTTGACTCCAACAGTCGTTGTTTCCAAAAAGTGTTTGGCTACAAGTCTACGAGTCTACAAGTCTACGAGTCCACAATTCTACGAGACTACGAAGCTACGAGACTACAGGACTACAAGACTACAAGGCTTCAACTGGCTATGAGGCTACAATGCTACTAGGTTACAATTCTACGGAGCTACGAGTTAAAAGGCTTCAAGTCTATTAGGCTATGAGACTACATGGCTACAAGTTGTTACACTTCAGTAATAACAGAGTAAACCCAAGTTCTGTTATCATTTTGTCACACTTCACTCTCTCTTGATGACTTGTGTAACTGGTGGATCTTTTAGTTTCAAAAGTCTAAAATAATGATTTCGTATTGGTATAAGTACATCTATGTTTATTTAACTTTCAATTACTTTTACAATCAGATAATAACTTGATAAATTGATTGACATATATATTATTATATTACATTATCATGGATTTAAAAATACATTATCAAAAGAATGAGCCAGCCCTAATTAGAAAATTACCCTTCATCATTAAACATAACTAAAATACAATCAGCAACAATAAACAGGTTAAGTTACTTTTACAATCCCAGCACACTTAAAGCGATTAAAGTCCCGAAAGAGTTCCGATCTTCTCAAAGTCGTGATTTAATGTTATTCTGATGATATAAAAAAACTGAAGGGCTGGCGGTTTGACGATTACTGGCCGAAGTTTGGCTGCTAACGAGCCGCCAGGGTGCCTTAGTCGTCCTGATTGCTGGAGGAGGACTCGAGGGTGGTGTTGCTAGGTCCGCATCCGACCCTTGGACCCTATCTGTGAACAGATCAGAAACAAACATATTCAGAACTGGTTCACAGACAGTTGGCAAAATAGGAAGAAAATGCCTTCTAGCCACGATGATGGTCGGGGAATAATAGTTGTCAATAACTCACCATACAGGGAGATGGCTTCCAGCATCAGCCAGGGTGCGGAGCTCGCGAACCCGCGGTGGTCGCGGACGACGGTTCCATGTTTCAAAATAATAGACAATATAATAAAGTATGATTAACGAAGCATGACTACTTCTACGAGGTACGTAGACTGACTAACTACTAATTACTAGAGTTGTAGGGATCACATCCCTTGCCTAGCTGATTACATCATTAAACAACGACCGGAGTGAAGTCTTGATGCCGACGATGCGGTGTGGTCAGTCTGGAGTCGCGGCGCGAAGTAATTTTGGGGCGGCAGCGACTCGTAATTAAAAGACAACGTCAATCAAAAGAAAAGGGGGAGGGGGTTTTGGCTTCCAGACCGAAAGGTTCCGAAGATTACCGAGGGCCGATGTCAGCGCGACCTACTGAGGGGTGTCGGAAACAAGGAGAGATCGACTCACACAAGGCGACTGCTAAAGCATTGGGCTCATGGAGGGGACTAGTCCAGCATTCTGGTGGCCTGGAAATGAACTACAGGGCACTGGTTGTTGCGCGAGATGCCAGGGGGCAGGCGTTTAGCGGGTGTTCAAACACCCAGGGGAAATAATTCGCAACTCTGCCGCTAGAGGGCATAGGCGATACATTCGAAGACTAGTGGTGAGTCCTTGAGACAGGCCGACCCTGGCCGGGGTTAGTGGCCGATCAGTGCTCTGGACAGTGTTCCCAGGAAAGCTTATGAAGGGGGGGGGGGGGGGAGACTGCGATGACAGTGGGAACGAGGCTCTACTGAGCCCAGAGGCATGACTGGACGTTGGTGAAAATGACTCGAGAACATGCCATGGAGTGCTCATGTCAGGCGAGGTCTTAGAAACATCCTGCCCCGATAGCTTGCAGGATATAGCAATTCTTGTCATAGCTTGGAGGCGAATTACAGGCGACGTACGTGCACCAAGGCGGGGATAAGACGATAGCACTTGCTGGGTCATTAGATGGTTGGCAAATTAGATTTATGATGGGAAAGATTGGGGAGACAGGTCTGATAAATATTAAATGGGAGTGTACAGGAGGTGGAAAAAGTTTAAGTTCTTGCAGTAAAAAATGACTGGCGACATTATTTTTTCAAAAATTCAAATTGAGAATTGTGCCAAAAAAATTCTAGTTGGTGGCACAAAGTCTACGAGGCTACGAGACTTCATGGCTCTAACTGTCTTTGATTTCATTCAGCTGCGAGAATTAATATATCTCATGCTAAAGCACTTGTTGCAGGTAGTCCCGATTCTTGCCAGCAGATGTCGTAATGTGGCTGTGTTAAGGTAAAATTTATTTATTTTTTTGATGTGGGTTACAGGATGCTCACTCTCGGTCGCAAGAGAAGGAAGGATTCGCTAGACATCAAGGAGAAGGAAGTTCGTCTTGCATGATAGTGCTTCTCAGCTGTCTCGAAGAATATTATTTGACTGAGTAAAGGTTTTTTTTGTTTGAATTCCACCTGATAAAAAAATTTTATTGGTAATTTGGTAGCAGAAATTCTTAAATTAAATCTAACTCTGACTAAATTTGTGTGACTCATTAAGTAAAAAAAATCCGTGAACAATTCCTCAGAAATTACTAGAAGCACTTGAAGAACATCAACATAATTCTCGACAGGAATAACAGGGATCATACGGAAAAAAACTAACGAATGTATTCCTTAACCATTTTCAGCAAATTACAGAAAAAATTTAGAGAAATAAATAATTTGAAAAAGAATGATAAAAATTAACTATAAAAAATAAAAATAAATATAAAATTTCAAAAATTCTGGCTTCTGCTAGAACTTTATCCTTGTTCAACGAAGGAGAAGTTCACACACTGGCTGAAGCTGTTTTTATAATATTTTCATTTTTTCGTCTTTTTTACTTAGTTTTATTATTTTTTTAAATCATTGGCCATTACCACCACACAGTTGTACGGGAAATCGCTCGGTTCCACTACTTCATCCCACAGCATCTTGGCAATCCGATTCTGGATAGTGTCTCGTTCCCTAGGCCCAAAGTCTATTGGTTTCACAAATCGGGGTCTGTGTGGTCGGATGGAGATGATGTGTTAAGTTACTGTGGTGCAACCTGCGACACCGCATGTCCGTTGCTGCGAACACCCTCGGCTGCTGGACAAGAACATTGTTGAAATGTACTGCTCGGTGGAACATCCTTCAGCCAATGTGATGATGTGTGTGGGTGGTGAAATGGGAACTCGGCCCAGACTGTTCAGTGTCCTCCTGCCCTGATGGCCCACATGCAGCTTACCTGCTCGAACGTTGATGGTCACGTCCTCCTGGATGAGCTAGGGTAGACCCAAGATGAGGTCGTCCCTCAGGTCCCTTATCACCAAGGCTATGTTATGACTAAACTGGTCACGAATGGTGATGGTTACCTTGGTGAGCAACTCCCCTCGGTGCAAGTGCGGATCCAGAATGAAGGTCAGGGGAGGGCCAAATTAAATTTTCTAATACCATATTCGCACATTTAGAATTTAAAAATATTTAGTTGGTTTTATTTGTAGTTCCAAAACGTCCTGTTATCTATAGCACTGCAGTAAAATAACACTTATGTAAGTTTGGAGAAACTATGGTAAGGAATTAGGAGAAAATTATATATATTTCGGGTTCAGGGGAGGGCCATCCGCTATGGCTCCCCCTCTGGATCCGCCAGTGCCTCGGTGGCCAGCTGGACACATTTTTCCCCGGGCTCCAGGTCCGCTTCCAGCACCAGGTGGACTGCGACGTAGGTGTGACTCGCTGTGGTGTCCACCAGGGTGTGAACCGGCCACTCGTTGAGCTGGACTAGCACTCGTATCAATGTTCCTGCATTGTCACCCACTCGTCCCAGCCTAAATGCTCCGCTGGTCGGCCCCGCAGGTGCTGCCATTGTCATCGGTGGCACCAGATGCTCGGCGTTGCTCGCCGACGACCTAGTGCAGGATGTCAATGGTGGTACATGAGGTGCCTGCCCTTCCTGACAGGTGGCGGACTGCATGCTTTTGCTGGGCGAGTGGAGCGGGGGTATTGGCCAGTAGGTCTATCATGCCCTACTGGAGGTTTCCTGGCAGAGTTGGCCCCTTCTTCTGAATCGTCCCCAGCACAGCCCTGGTTGGGCAGACAGCGTGCCAGTGGTGCTCCACCGTCGGGCATAGCGGCTTCGCAGTGACCGCTCCTCTCCGGCTTTACGCCGGCCCTCCCGGCACTCGTCGCGGCATGCAGGCCATATGGGCTGTTCGCGCCATTCCCTGTCGTGCCCTTCCTGTAGGTTTGCCGAGGGGGTTTCCATCTTTCGGGTCGGTGGACTCAGTAGGAGACGTCCGCTATGGCGTCTTCCAGATTCCGTGGTTCACGGGTCGAAGTGGTACATTGTGGAGTATATGGTGTTCGTGATGACCTGACCTCGCAGAGGTCCTGTTCTATCTTTCTTGTAACATCGACGAAATCCTCCAGGCTCCCACCGACTCTGCCTTGAAGGAACAGCCATATCTCAGGCAGGATTAGTTCCACGATGATTGGGAGGATGTTACACACGTCCCTGTTTATCACCAGGTGCCAGTGTAGCCTGACCTTCTGGTGTATGAATGTTTCTATGCTCTCTCCCTCAGCCTGCACCTGAAAAAACAGTTCATGTTTACCAGCCACATGAGCACGTCTGTCAAAACGTGCCTCCAGTCGCATTGAAAACTCATCTCAGCTGGCATAATACCTGCCAGTTTCGGCCCATCAGGTCCTCGCAGTACTGCACAACTGTCCGCTCACTCATTCTGTGAATTGATCTCCCGGCACATTGTTCTGCACTAAGCGGTCACGGCACACTCGGATGAATGTTCGTGGGTACTCGTGGGTTTGTCATGCAAATTCCAGTAGTGAGACCGGCCCACCTGCTACGTGGTGAACCGGCCTTGATGGCTCGTGATTGGGTTGTGTCAGCTGTAGTTCACATTGGTTGCACATAAACTGTCGTTAAAGTGAAGGAATTTTTCTCGCTTCGATGCATTCGCAGTGTTTGATATTTATGCACTCATGACACACGGCTACCTCCCCTGGCTGGGCGCAGCAGTTGGCCGCCTCGCACATGACGACCACCTCGCGCTGTCCTCCCACCGCGGAGCTCCATTGTCTGGCTGACAGCTGCAGCGTGCTCCCACACCTTTCTCAAGCGACCTGCTCTCTCAGCATGGCAAGGAGTACTTCGCGCAACTGTCTATTAAATGGCTACCTGAGCGACGTTTGACATTTTTACCCTTGCAGCTGTCTGACCAGAGTGGCGGGTCGGGACATCGATGGCAAGGCGCGAACAGGTAGTAAGGACCACCCCCTCCCCCAACTCTCGGTTGAAGGGCCCATGCTCGCTCGCCTCTTGCCCCGTGGAAGCTCACGCAAATGCATAGTGTTTATTGACAGGCGTTCTTCGGTTAAGTTCGGCAGAGTTCGGCAGAGTTCGGCTCGGTCAATGTTGTCTCCATTCGTCCTCGGCTGTGCTCGTCGCTTGGGTGGGGGGGGGGGGGGGGGGGGAGGATTCTGTTTCAGCAGTGTGGAGATGAAAAATGATCTCTGTGCGATGCCTCGAAACTATATGTGCTCTTATCTCGCACAGTAAAGTGATAGATACCATACCATTCTGGCGTGCTGGCTTCTGCTTTCACACTGCACCTGTCCCTGTGCAATTTTTCGGACATAACAAATTTTTGAGAATTTTCACATATTCCCACTGAATTTTGAAAGTCTTTATTTAGCCATACTAGTTGGGCGCCATTTGTCATCATATAGCAGTCTCGGAAGTTGAAATTAGGGAAGTTTAGGCTTGGTGAGTTCTCAAGGAGGGTTCCTGGCCATGTGGCGAGTGACAGAAAAAACGAAATTAAGAACAAGAGATGCAGAATAACATTAATTTAATGCTGAAAATACCCTTTACATGGTGCTACCGCAGCACTCAGCCCGGTGTATTTCGATGCCGGATCACGGCCCTGCATACTTGCAGAACATGAGTGTTACGGTTGATAATCGGTACGCGAACTTAGCAGTTCAAGAAAGCGGTGTAGTAAAGGCCCGCCTGAAGTGGTGCGTGGCTACAGAATAAATGACACATAAAGTTTGTGGCATAATACACAATGAACACCATTACACTGTAGAACACTTTAGTATACGATATACAAATTCCTTAATGTTAAAAAACACTAAAAGCATATATGGACCGAGTCCCAGAGAAGGTGTGTGGTAAAACGACGTCTGCTATGCCTCGCGAGAAATAGAGTTCAGTTTGTTTACATATGAATTCATAGCGACAATGTTGCATAGAATACCAAGCATAACGATTTTTTAAGAATGGGTAAAGGCTCCCATGTTTACATTCCTCACATGGTGACGCAGCCAACAGCAAAAGTCCCACGAAAGAATTAATACAAATTACATTATGTTTGGAAAGCAGCTATATGTTTCATCTGTGGACAGCCCAGTGCTGTCGAAAGTCAAACAGTTCACAAATGCAGCTTCTTGCCCGAGGATGGGCTGGCATGCATCCCGTCGACTACAAGAGAAGTGAAGCTAAAATTTGCGAATGTGTGGTTGCGAAAGAAAAAGTTTATATTAAGCAGTGAGCTCTTTAAAGCTTCACCTAGGTGAGGTCGGCCACAGGGTCAATGGAAGAGGATTAGGATGTACTTACACTATTACAACTAAGTCAGACAAACAAAGCGGTGAGTACCCCGTGGCACGCGCGCGGAATGCATCCGGCCTCTGAGTCGGGCAAGCAACGACTGGCTCGCCTCCTGCAGCTGCCACCGCAGATGGCCGTGTTTCCCACACGAAGTATGCACAGCATGGGAATGGTTAAGGGTGAGTTTTGAGACCTGATCGCACAGTGAATAAATTTTGATTAATTAAGAAAGACAAGTGATGAGATATTTTAATTAATAATTAACATTTAAAGAAAATCATAACCGAGTTTGAGAACTACATTTAGCGGACTGATATCCACATGGTATAGTGAAGGAACACATGGACACATGGGTGGCTATCGACACATCGACCTCGGGGTGGTTATCCTTTCTGCACTGCATTGCATCAAACTGCCCTGGGCCATACTTGTGCCACTCACAAACAGGGCAGGCATCAATGTGGTATAATGCCCTGTGTGATAGAAGAGCACCGATGGTTGGCATCAACTTATCTCCTTTACTCACAATGTACCAAGAGTATAATTCAAATTCCATTTCGCAAAATTCGGTCCACATTGTTGCGTCGCTGTAACTAATTCGTAGTACTAGTGTGTTTTTGTACTTCCAATTGTTCATTATCTTTGTCCCTATTTCAAATTTATAAGTTATCTCAGATTAATATGTGTTTTAAGCAATATAGTAAGGCCGTCGCCCGGGTTCTCGTGTTCGAGACTCGGCGGGATTCCTAGCGGGAAGGCTATTTTCTTGCGGAGAAACGTGTCCGGGAGGGCGCCAAGCTAACTCGGTGGTTAGCCACGAGGTGGGTGGTGAGGTACGAAGGCCCCTGTGTGGCCCACTAGGAACAGCGGAGGTGGTCGTGATGTTAGGGGTCCCTAATGCCTGCTGCACTACTGGCCCTACACAGCATAGGACGCTGATCCTTAACTGGATTGGGGAGGTTCACAAATAACGTACACGGTTTTGCACTGTCGTTTACACGTCGCGCACGGAGTGTGCGGAGTGGACGTTTAATTAACGTTGGCAATTACACTTGCAGTTACAGTCACACGATTTCCCTACATAAAGTACACTATCATTATACACTGGGCGCTCTGACGCGCCGTCACTAAAATTACGTCCTCACGCCAGTCAAGGTTAAGGGAGAGAGTTTGATTGGAGTCGGCCAATCCCGTAATTTGTGAACGGCGACGTGCAGGCCCACCTGTGTGGACCGCGGCTCGCTATTAAATTAATTAAAGTCTTCGATTAGATGTGGCCAGTGCATGTGCACTCGGCAGTTAACTGAAAGTCTGTTATGGCGGGAGTTGACCCGTGCCGTATATTGCACTGCCCGCGTAATGCGTTGTGCGGGGAGTGTTATGTTTACGCGGCTGGGATAGGCCCTACACCGTAAAAGGACCGGGCGCACACGGGGAGTAATTAAAAAAAGTTTTGAAGTTTGACTATAGTTACCAGAAGGAAGTTCAGTGAAGACAAAGGATGATGGCTCCCCGTGGGACGTGCGTCCGTCCCGGTCCGCGAGGCGCGCTGTACTGGCGTCTGGCCCTGGTGCGAGGGGAGGGGTGAGCATCCTGTCGCGCCAGAGTTTCTAAAGTTCCGTTATTCGTAAAAAATTATATAAATAACAAAATGTAAGTGGCTCTAAATTCACACAATAAAACTTAATAATTAACTCTATATAATATATATATGTTTTAGAAATTAGATGTAACAAGTTTATATGAAATAAGTTTGAATAATCAGAGTCACACTGGAGACTGTTTGTCGCTTGATGACTGCTCCAGTGGCGAATGATAAAATATAATTTGGGGCGGTTTTAATTAAGTCACATACTACGTTATTGAAATCAGGCTGAAGGTCGCAAGGGGAGCACTCACAACTGTTTTACTAAAAAACCACATGTGAGTGACCCGGGCACTCCTAAGTCGCACTTCCCTTGCACGGGGTTGTTAATTAAAAGTGCTGTATTCTTTAATGTGTATTGAATTTACAGTGTACGGGACTCGGGTTGTCTTGCCGATTGAGTCGTGGGCGTTGATTATACCTATGTTCCGCGGCACACGCCTGACTCGGGTGGGTCATTTCTAGGGGCGCGTTCCGTTAGCGGGGTCGGATACTGGCGGTTGTAGGTCGGGCTTTAGGGTGGCCTTCGGTCAGACGACGTTAGTTAAATAAACAATGTTAGGTAAATTCCCAATACGAATATCATTGTGTAATTATATCATATCATGCTAATATCTTAAGAATTTACAACTAGTGACAGCAAGATAGTATATATAATTGTGGTCTTGTTTTACAGATCGAAAATTAATACTGCACAAACATATTCCAGACACCAAACATAAATGTGAAATTATGGAGTTTCTATCCCTAATCATTATAATCACTAGTTAAGCAAAAATGATATTAATATTGAGTGGATTGTAGATCATTTGAATATCTTATTATTTGGAAGAATATTTCACTTACAAAAGTTGACATTCCCATAATTGTTTCTTTCATGAATTATGTAATCTTTTAATGTCATGTGATAGCAAAATTAGTTTTGATAATTCATTTTTCTCAGCTTAGCTCAGTCTTGCATGAAACGTATCATTGATCTTAAAATGGCTAAGAAATTATGCTTTTCAATCAGTATTTTAATGTAGTTTTCATAGATCAGATTTATATAACCATGTATACCATGTGATTTCTTAAACATGTTTACTACACTAGCATATAGGATTTTGCATTAGAAATTGATGTCTTGAAAGTAAAATACCTAACTCAGGCAAGAAAGGTACAAATACTATTTACTTATCCTATCATCCTTACTTGTGGGTTCCATATGATCAGTAAAGTAACTGATATTTATAGCCATGCAAAACTTTTGATACTTATTACTATTTATTAATTACTCCATATTCTTGTTATACAGAAATTCATCATGTTTCACAAAATATCTCTGTTATGTCTATATGCTAGTTCACAGTTAGAGCACAACCAATTTTTTGACGTGATAACATCTAATAAATCGATGAACGCCGGCTCCACGCACGAAAAAGTGTCCTGTAATGCACATTGTCCCACTATGGATGTGTCCCATTACGCTCATTGTACGCATGCGCCGTATCTCTCTTCCACTCGATTGGAACAACCAACGATTTGACTTTTCAATCATGTTTTCGTCGTTTGAATTATTAATATTATATAATTTAACGATCGTCCACCGATTTTCAGCACAATCGGTACGGTTATTTAAAAGTAATGTTGAATTTTCAAATACGTTTTGACGTCGTACCGACCGAAGGCCATTAGCCCGGCCTCAGCCCGCAGTACTGGCTCCTGCTGGCAGAACGCACCCCTCGCCAAGTCTCCACCCAGATCAAACGAGCGGCGTAGCATAATACAAGTACTCCCAGGGCCATAAATTGTGTAGTGTAATTACCACCCGCGCGACAGTACACCAATTAATCAAACAGTACACTGATCAAGTCAAACCGAATTAATCAATTGTGTTTCGGAATGTGCGTCGTAAGACATAAGTGCAACTCCCTTAAGGAAAATGCTTTTAATGAACGCATTTTCTTTCGTCTTGGCTCAGAGCCTCAAATTAAGAAATCCACAAAGTGCTGGAACAATACCTGGAACAAATCCAAAAACACACGTAAAATCAGTGGGTTTTAGCGTTTAGTAACAGTCTTTAACTTGACACATTTTTCCCCCAAATATTAATTTTCAATGTTTGTAATTAAAGAGCTAAGCAATAGTTCTTAAAGTAATTCACGCATGAATAATTAATTAAGAAAGGGCCATGTATGTTTAGAGATCAAGTATTAAAGTTTAAACCGAATAATGGTAAAGTTCTTTGTCGCTTGTAGATTGGCACGCGGCGGAATTTTTCTCCCCTCCGCACGCCAACCCCTCAGGCAGTTCTGATCAGCTCGCGGCCCGGAGCGGATGTGCGCGTACCGAGGGGAGCCTTCAATTTTTGTCTCTCTGATTCTTCACGACTGGTTATTATAGTCATCACCAAAACCTTTTTCAACGCAACTCCTCGCGTGACTCCGGGTCGGTTTTCTACGGTGCAGGGATTAACCCGGCCGTCGCTACTTTTACTGTCTTAAGGCCGCCTTAAGCACAGCCGCTTACGGACCTGGCCGACTCCAGTCAAACAATCTTTCGTTAATGCAGCCGCGCAAACGCCTGCTGGCCTCACCGAGTTTACCCTCAACAATTTTAGTGCTTCGATTCGCCACGCGAATCGTAATTGCCTACCATTAACATTCACTTACGGGCTTGGCCGTCTCCAAGCACCACCACTATTACTTCCCCACGAAGGACTGCCGTAGGGAGAGCAAGTCAATTTTTATCACGAGTGTAGTGTAGTGTTATGTTTTTGCGTGTACCAATTTCCGCCCAAGCGCCAATCGGCCAGCACGCGTGTAGAATCGTGTAGCGCCTGTTCAGTAATAAATACGTGTAACCACATTTCACGAGAGTCTAATGAGTGTTTTATTTGTTTGTAGTTAGGCATCAGCCCCTTACGCTGCCTAGGGAGTGCACCCGACCTCATTAGCATATAGTTTCACGAAATTCCAAGTCAAGCCACCGAGTCTAGGGGACACGCTGGGGCCGATCGACCCACTCACGGTTAGACGACAGAGCTAGCCTGGTGCCCTTCCGGAAAACACCCCCAATTTTCACGTACAGTTCCTTAGACTCGCCGCGGGAATCGCACCCAAAACCCCGGCAGATGGTAGTTTTTAACGAACAATGGTGTTTACACATAATAATTCAAATTACACCCGGGATCCTTTGCATAATGTTTTAAAAAATATTGTAACACATTATAAATAAGTTTGGTGTATTTGGAATGCGTATTTGTTTTAAAATCGTATTATAAAAACGAAATAATATTATTCCCTATGGTGCTGCCATCTACCGTGACGGACGCGAACCGAATGAATCGCGCAATATATTAGCTGCCGCGGGAACCAGGCGCTTGTTAATACATATTTTCCTTTGTTTATCGCTATGGGCATTATTATTATTGAATTATAAATAAAATTTCGTGCCCGGGACCACAATTGCATATCATTTTGAGCACTGGAAGACATAAAAAAGTAAAATATTCTCGACGAATTTTAATCTGTGGTTTTGATTGGTTATTACAATAACAATTTCGGCAATAAAGGTTAATTTTTCTTGCATTTTAAAAATCTGAATACTAGTATAATTTCAAGTATTCATTCTTTTATTATTAAAACAAGTAGCATCTGACGGAGAGTGCAGTAATAATAGGTTATGTTACGATTGACTAAAAAATTATGTGAATAATATAACTGATGATAGATATTTGATTACAGTTATTTATATGAAAACTTGTTCATATTTATATTTAAACTTTATAGCTAAAATGCCAGTTTTTAAAAATAATTACAAGTCATTGTACACGTGAACTTTTTCGTCGACTGTTTATAAAGTGTAGTAAAAAGTTAATGTGGTTTTCATTGCTTATTACAACAAGAATTTTGGCAATAAAGGTTAATTATTCCTGCTTTTTAAAAATCTGATTACTAGTATAATTTCAAGTATTTATTCTTTTATTATTAAATAAAAATGATTCAATTTTATTCATAAAAGTATGCAATCATTTCATCAATGTTTTGTTATGACGTTACGTTAAACTATCGTCCGTAAACCGACTTTACAGACAACCAATTTTTTTGGAATGCAATGTTGCCACGTGGTTGGCAGGCAGCATGTGTTACCCCATAGGAATATCCCTGGCTATTATAGCCATCGGGGACGATATGCTAAAGGTAAACTAGTTAGTAACGGAATTAGAACACCGGTATTCTGGTAAGGCAGTCTTTAATATGCACACTTCCCTTGTACATGCGCTATTTACATGGTCTGTTTACTGTGGGAGTCTCAACTCAATGTGGTTCACTAGGTATGGTCACTAGCTTGTGACTATGAGTACTGGTTTATGCATTCAGTGATGACTGTTTATCTACCAGTCATCTGGCCCTAGGATAAATGTTACTGGGACAGGTGCCCTCGATGTTCTGCATTCAATTGAAAAGTACATGCTTGTTCAATTAGGACAATTTGGCGATGGTGATTACACATGACAAAATAATGAATACAGATTACCGTACAAATTACGAGTGGCATCCATCACCCAATGATTACACTATACAAACAACTACAAAACCCTAAAACACAATATTACAATACAAACGAAGCCTTACACACATGAGCGATTATTACATATTAAACTTAGTTTACTAACATGGCACAAGACCATAAATTAGGTCTACACCACATGGGCAGAACAAAGACCTGGCCGCGAAAGTCCTCAGGTCGTATTAAATGAAAAGGCGTGGCAACATATTTCGCTTAATCAGCGGACGAAGGATGGAATGTCTTGGCGACTAGATTCTAATCAATGAAGTTTGGGCCGCGACTCATGCCCAGACTAAAAATGTAAAATCAAGTATAATATGAGAACATCCCAAACGTAGGTGCGGGATTATTAAAACTACGTGTCAGATGAATTCAGTCCAGCCATGCAGACTACCCGTGGGACCTGAAGCAGAAGGATTCGGAAACTTGTGCTATTGTAGTAATGAGTTCCTTTGCAAAACATTGTTTAGTAATTGCTTAAATAAAATTATAACAGCATTAATGATAGCGGCAACAACACTGGTCGATTAACGCTCGAAAGACATTCAATACACCGATAGCAGCTAAATGTTCGTGGTGTTGCACTCGCTTGCCCTGCACTGCACTGGGGCGCGTTCTAGTTGCACATGGGTGAGGCGTCAAAGTGTTAAGCGACCTATGCAGATTGGAAAAGCATCGCAGTTGGTGTCAACTTATACAATATAAGTACTAAGAGAACACATATTATTTTGTGAAACACTTATAACATGAATTTAATTTCACTATTGACAACGAAATGCTTTATTTATCTGGAATCATAATAATGTTACACGATAAAAATGTTAATTTAACTTTTCAGCTATGAAATGAGAAATTGTCTGTAGACAGCATGCTATTTTGAAATCACTTTCTACCTTTCTAACACCATATTGTACACACAAAACATTGCGTAAATTGTGTTTTACCACTGATTATGGTTAAAAAGTGTAATTAGAATTTAAGTTGTAAAAACAACCAATGCTACAAAATACAGAAAATTGAAACTGTTCCCACAATGCAACTGCTACCTTTCCTCTAATGTTTGCTTGTCCTGCAATAATGGTATACTATCAGCTGAACAAAAAAAAATGGCTTCACACAGAATTCATTTATTAATGAATTCATAACTTTTTCTTTTTTTCAGCCACACGTAACACCATATTTAAGCATATTTCAAAATATTTACTTTTAATTTTAAAATATGATTAGTACAAACCACTTCAAGCTGTTATAATTTGACAGAAAAACGGCTTTGTTGGGAGCATAGGGAAATATGTGTTTAAATGTGTAATTATGTAGAGTTAACACAGCTTTGAGGTTTTCATCTTGTTTCCTATTATCTACTGCAATGATAAATGATATAGCTGGACTCATGGAGTTAAGAACTTCTTACCTCCATGGCTGGACTAGCTGCACATTGTAAACAATAATATTTACTATTATTATTTTTTTGGGTTTTGTACCGAAGTTAAAATTACGGCTCGGGAGTTTATCAACACGTTCAAAGTGCAAATCGTTTATGTATTTAGTGGTTTTATAGTGATAAAAGTTACCTAGCGTAGTGAAACAGCCAAATTATGGCTGAGGAAAAGGAGAGGTATGTATATACCCGTGTTACAGTTACGTGGCCCAGTTTAATGAGTAACATTAATATGGTTCACTTATGTATTTTATACAAGTTTCGTTTAAAGACTTATGTCAATTTTCATCAGAAATATGAGAAAGTTAATTATTAAAGTAGATAATTTAATAACGGTATATATAGTTAATAATATATGTTTGCATATGTGAATTGTAATTTGTTTTGAAAGATTGTGTGAGGGTGTACCTGTATGCGTAGTTTTTATTTGCGTCTTTACACTTAAACTGTATTTAATTTTTAGGAATACAGGAACTGGATGGTGGGACTCCTGGTACAAAGCAGCGAAGGATAAGGTATGTTTATGTTAAACACAATAAACGGGTTACATTCAAAGGAAATTAAAGTAATATTCTTACAGCGCGGCTTTTCATTGCAGTAATCAAAAAATTTTGAAGATACCTTTTTTCGAAAACTAGAGACATTCCTGTATTTACCCTGAAAACAGTGTTTCTAAATTCCTACTGGTTTCTTATATATTTTTGTTTATAGGTCATATTAGATAGCCCTATGCAGTGAAGCGGCCATCACCATGTTGTGCTTTAATGGCATTGCCGATCCTGTAGTTTTACATATATAATGTGTAGGCCTATATTTTCTATTTGGATATTGTGATGTAATGAATGATAAATAAAAATTTTAAAAAATAATGTGAGTCCCTACTGTGCATCCAAACTGAAGTGTCAACCCTTAACAGGGATTTTCTTTAGCAGTATAGAAGCGCAATGCATAAAAGAAATAGTCTTCACTTGTATCAAACGTAATAGGTACTTCCTTTTTGTACGTCGGGTTACATGCTATCATATGTACCTCCTTATAGTGTTTGTTCATTTGCAGGCTCATAACTATGACTTTTATTCGTTACGTCTTCTTCGGAGCTAGAAGTCTTGCTAACATGTTCAGTATTGCAGATTGCCACATTGCTCAGAATTTTCAGTACCAATGTCAGACTGCTGTAAATAAACAACACAAAAACTGAAAGAAACGTGTGCTACATTTGTAAATAACAATATCACATACATTGAAACCTTTGTTTTTTGTTTATACTGTTATGTTTGTTTAAATAATAGCTAAGCTAGAAACTGCAAATGAATAGTTTTGCTAAGGAATCAAGCATAATTTTAATGTGTAATTACTGCACAAAACATACTAATCAAGCTGGTATATGACATTTTAAAATCAGTATAAAGGTGTGTTGTTTTTAACAGGCCACTGTAATCTGTAAAATTCATATATTGCATGAATAACTATGCCATTTGTACATTTTGGATAAAGGTAGCCTTGTGGTATTTAAAAAACAAAGGAATTCTTATTTCTCATCATGAATGTTATTAATTAATTGAAAGAAATCAAATGTTTAATAATAAATATGGTTTTGAAATTAAGGTTGTATATGCAGGGGCATAGCCAGGGGGGGTTTTAGGGGTTCAAACCCCCCCCCCCCCTTTAGCACCAAATCTTTAATTAATTTCTTATTCATCATCCAAACAAATTTCATATTAATGTTAATAAAATTTTTACCATTACAATATTTAAATTTAAGTACCGAAAACTGCTAAAATATCACTATTTTACACCTCAAAAAATTTTCCCGGGGGAGGACCCCCCGGAGCCTGCTTTAATATGGGGGGGGGCCCCATGCTTCTTAACACCCCCCATACACAAATCCTGGCTACGCCACTGTGTATATGTAAATTATTTAATTATATACATAATTACATTTACGCACATTATAACTTCACGTTATATGTTTAACTCTAATACAACATTTTAAAGATTTGAAACTAATAATTTATAAATATTTTAATAAAATGCTTTTACTAGTTATATCCTAAACAGGTAAGCATTATTTTGCCATAGCATAAGAACAAATAAAAGAGATATTAGATTTTTAAAATTTATTATCTTATTTTCATTTTAGGTGTAATGCGGAGTAAGCGCTCAATTTGTGCGGTCACGGCAGCTTTGAGCTCTCTCTTTCGATCGTGGCGGCTGTGTATGTGATTAACAACCTGATGTGTGAAAAAACTTATTTTTTTCCCTCAAGTGGCAACTCATGTTTGGTTTGTGGTTATCCTATATTTGTTCGACAAAAGTTTGTCAGTTTCTCGTTTAAATGTGGTGCTAAAACCTATGAAAAATGTGTGTCATATAGTTCTGCGGACACTCCTTAGGATTCATTTTGCTGTGAAAAGTGTACAGATCTCAACACAAACAAGATGATTAGATCTCCCATCAACTATGTCTTCGTGGACCACCTGCCCATCTGGGCCTCCAGTGCACATCTGGGGCCTAACATATTATTAAAACGTCTGAAAACTGAAAAAAAGACAAAGGTCAAAATATCTTAATTGCGGCATGGCCCCGACCCTAGACGTGAAAATGTCCGTCTCTAAGCACTTGTAAAATTTGTTTGATGAGCTGCCGAATGGCGCAACTTGTTGAACAAAGACTGATGAGGCTACGCAACTGCCTGTAGCCACACAGGGTAGAGGCAGCCACATAACCTCACCAACCAATCACTACACACCTCTTACTTACAAGGGCACATCAGTACACAAATTACATTACCATCACATTGAGGTCTTTCGGTAAAAAAAAAAAAAGAAATACAATTTCAAAGTTCACTTCTGATTGGCTGGCACAAAACCCTGACAAATTTACAGCTTTCCATTTACAGCTTTCTATGTTCCCATCATAATAAATACGTACATGCTGAAAACCCCAGAAGGTCTCTGTAACTGATGAACTGCCTGCTGGCTAGCGCCAGAACTTTGCATATCTGTCCTTACATTACCAAAAAATTATCTAATGTTCTGGAAATGTAACAAATGCACTTTGAAATATACATGTAAAAATAGAGGCATAAAATCAACATTTAAAGTAAATAAAAAAATGAATATCACATTTACATAAATAGTAACATAGTCAACCTTGCAAAAAAAAAGTAGCTAAAAGGCTTTTATAAAAATAATAATTGAATATCAGAAACTATTTCAAAAATTTTCAAGACAATAAAGTATCAATACAGAACTAGAGCACCATGACCATTGACTTATATAATCAGCTGATGTACTGCATTACTTGAAAACATTGCCATAAGAATACTCTGCAAAATTGCAAAAGGGAAGAGGCTTGCAATGGCCAGTCTCTAGTCTAAAGTTGTGCATTCCTCCCACTAGAATCACATTCCGTGCATTTTCATTCTGGTGTAGATCATGTAACACGCAAATATTCAGAACTCAACAACAGACATTTCGTATAAAATCCATGTACGTACTCATCCTCTGTTGTTTATTTATTACCATTGAGAAAGTACTTTTGTTGGCCACATGTCTGTATTGTGATAGCTGCATCGTGCAGTGACGCCCATCACGGGTTGTGGTGGTTGCCTTCACTACTTGCGATTGGCCGATACATGGGAGTGTGAGCAACGTCTAGTTCACAGTACGCGCTCCACCTTCCTGATCACACATTTGGTGCAGAGCTTAAGGAAGCTGTACAAATGACACTACACATATAAGAGATTCTATCACATGTGAATATGATGATAATTGGTGGCTGGCAGGGGCAGAATGACATTAGTGATATAAGAAAAGATGTGCTTGTAACATTTCATCATCCTGCCAGACCTAGGAGAGCTTTGAAGAAAAAGGGGAAAGAACAATTTGAGTGTCCATGAACAATGTTTTTAAGGAAACTTAAAGTGCCTTAGAACTTACAGTAACTACTGGAAGGACACAAAACATTTCTCCAAAACTAAGTAAAGAAATATCAAATCTTTTTAATGAATACAAATCAAGGTAGAATGATAAACATGATCCAAGTGTTATATTAAACCGTATTACATGTATATCAACACTTTTGTGATGTTTAAGTTGTGAATAATTTATCAATTCTTTTACTTAAGGTTTTAAGTGTTTTATCAATGGTATCCAAAGTAAAAATGGTGTTATAAAATAATAAATAAAAGAACCTGCGTATACTGTGGAACATAAAGTTTTCATGAAACGTTCAAATTATTCAAGTTCATTAAACATTTAAAGCGTGCACAAGATTGTGTTTTTTGGAAATTTTCCAATTTTGAAAGCCCATAGCTCGTAAAAGAAGCTAATCTAAAGGTTGAATTTTTTTGTTAATACATTGCATTAAGGTTGCTACACATCTGCACAAAAGTAATATTGAGAAAAGATTTATTTTGGGAGTGATATGCCTTTGAAAATTGAAAATTTTTCATTTTTAAAGTTAAACCTTTAGGTTGATTTTTTTTCTATTAGAGATGCAATTTTCCTTAAATGTGTACTGGATATAATTAAGGTTGAATCTTCCTGAATAAACTGGTTTTTGTTTCATCAACCTCTGATTCATCAGTTCAAAGTTATACAAGTTAAAATGCAAACCTTTACAAATGCAGAAATCAGCATGTTTTGTGAAACAAAAATGGCTGGAAAAAGATAAAAATTTTAATTTAGTCTTTTTGGACTCTCTAATCATGTAGGTGTGAACAAACAAAATCATCATTTGATTATAAAATGGTCAAGCAGCCACTTTTTGAATACTTGACATGGAATAACCCTTTTGCTCATTACATGACGGAACAACTGCATGCCTGTCAAGAGCCAAGGGCATAGAGGCTTTACCATGTATGCACTAACAAGCATCACACATATCATATCACTTGGCAAAATGCACTCCTAGCTAGGTGTCTTCGTGGCCTGATTAAAATTTTAGGTTGAAGTATTTAAAAAAATTGATATTGTTTCATTATTCTTGATCAGACAATGATACCAGCTTTGATAATAAGGATAGTACTTATATATACTTTTATAAGGTGATTATTTAAATGAAGGTGGTTCAGGGATGCATGAAATTAAAATCTTATTCTTTTGTGAGTAGATATTATGTGATGGTTAATCTAGCTTATATATTAAAAAGTGGAAAATTGGTTTATAAGTTAGAATAAATTTATTAACTATACGTGTATGCATAAATTCATTTTAGGAAAATGGGGAGGGTGGTTCAGAATCACTATTCCTGTTGTCCACTTTAAAATTCTTTTCATTTGTTGGTGGGGATGATAGTTTTTTTTTTTTTTAAGGCTCTTTTGAGGGGCCAGGCACCTCTCTTGTGTATACTTACACACACACACACACACACACACACACACACACACACACACACACACATGTGCTCCCTTCTTCCGTTTCCATTGCACAAGCCCATTACTTGGGAAGAAAAAGCTTATTGTCATCTTTTACTGTTTTGAGTTTCAAATACTGTATTTTGCATTGGAGTTTTGTTGACCGTAAACTGCTATACTATGTGTGAAGTACACTCTGGCTGTATGATTTTTTTTTTCAGTCTAGCGAGGTCTATCAGTTTGTGAAGAGAGACCTGGATGAGTTCTCCTCGGCTGTGAAGTGTGAAGCGAGCAGTGTGGTCTCCACCACCACTACCGTGCTCAAGGACAAGTTGCGAGTACGTAACAACGCCTGCACAGCGTAGTTATCTTCATTAGCCATTATACTTTCTTACTTTTCTGTGAATGGACTATGTGAGAGGTTTCAGTTATTGGTTTTAAGTATCAGAATTTTGGTATGACCATGTCCAGTAATGTAATAACTTGCACTGAAGATTATGGCAAACCACTTAGGTACTGGTTCAATGGACATGAATGTAAATGCTGGCTCACACAGAATCAAACAAGACGCGACACCACACGATGCTGTGCGACAGCTTAACAATGTATTTCAATTACGTTATTTCTTCCCATATTCTTGAAATCAAATTGTTTTAGTGATACTCCCCCCAAAAATGGATATTATAAAATTGATGTTTTCTGCACTAAATATACTAATTAATTTGCATACAGTCCATAATGAGAAAAAAAATCAATCAAAATAACATACTTTACAAGTGAATATGTACTCAAAGTAACATTGAAAAAAATAGTATTTAACTAGTCAGCTATAAACACACTATGGCATGCCTTTGTTGACTAATCTTTTATGCTCGCGCATGGGCAGAACACTGAAGCCATCAGACAGTCTGCTTGCGAACGAGTTGGGGCAGTCGTTCAATGTCATCTCCTTGTGTCTGATCGCGAGTTTTGTGGCATTGTGCCGCATCTGATTTTGTGTACACTTTTTTTAAATGTAAATACACGTAGGTCAACTGCTACCAGAAAAAATGTTTAGTCGTGTCGTATTCTGTGTGCTTGGCTTAGTCATGTGAGGTGTTGGGATCAAATTTGCAGCCCTTACCATGTGTTCATGAACACATTATGCATCTGTATAAAAAGTATAGAGGTCCGTATGTATTATACCACTTGTAATAAAATGAAATATTCAAACAAATAAGAATGTTAGAAAAGACCAAAAATAATCATTTTAATTAGTAATCATAGGTCAGAATGTGATAGTTGAAGTACTTTAGGACATCATTAAGAATGAGAAAAAAAGTCATTACACGTGACCACACTTATTTTTATAATGTGCAGCCAGAGGCGTACACAATTTGGGGGGCGTTCAAACCACCCCCACCCCCAAATTCTAAAAAAAAAAAATCATTCGCACCAACAAATTAATTTGAATTTGAAAGCAAACAGCGGCAAAGTGTTTCTATCCCCCGTCCTCTCCTTCTCTGAAGTCAAATTCTGCATACACTCCTGTAGAAGAGGTTGGGATAACAAGCACCACAGTCAGTCCATTGCTTACACAAGCTGTGGTTGAAATTCTCTTGAATGGCAATGTTGATGGAGAATCAAGGTGTTGCACCATCATGTGGAAACCACAACCGATGTCAAATAGCAAGAGGAATGTCTTCAAAGAGCTCGGGCAATGTTTCCTCCATGAATAGCAGTTACAGCTTGCTGTTGAGACACAATAGCAGCAGCCCAGACTTACGGCATGCCCGCAAGTACCTCAGTTATCACATTCCCATCTGTGGTTGGTCTCTTCGAACATTCCTAAAAGTTTTATTTTTCGATTGCCACACAATTTTTGTCACCTCAAAAAATTACACAAACAACAATAACTCTATTTGGTTAAGAATTTGTAATAATTGGTTACAGCATGCACTTAATGGTCTTGCCAAGACATGCTTCTTCGTTTGTATTTTGTTTTTTTATTAGTCAAAATTAATTTCACTCCACATCATCTTTATTTTAAACAGTAGACAACAGCCTGTTGTGTATACACTACTTACAGACACCACAGACTGCTCGTTCTTTCCCCTTAAAATACTAGGCATCACCTAAGAATGCGTACACTCCTACATCAAATGTGTGTATCTGTTCAACAGCTGGACGAGCCAACCTCAACCGCCAACACGGTGAAGAAAAGTGTTTCCTCGTTCTTCGACACGGTCAGCAACGTGCTCAACCCGTCCCCGGACGATGACGACCAGGAGGCCATCGTCATATTCGACTCTCAGCCGGTGTCGCTCACCAAGCTGCAGGTTGGTCCTAGTCGAGCGAGCTGTTGGTAGCATTGCAGGTGCCTTGTTTGTTTGTTGACTGGGTGCCATATGTGATATTTAATTTATAACCTTCAATTGATAAAAATAATTGATACATCGTCTATGACGAGGATCCTCTAAAAAAAAGCTAGTCGGATTAAAATACACTATACCTAATTGTTACGTATTTACAACTATGTTAGTCTGTTCCAGACTAGTTATCCATTTTTTTGTCTGTTTTTTCAGCAGAATTTCAAATTTTGACAACTGAATATTCTCATAGGACTAATAAAATGATTACTGATATATGATTAGTTAGTCTGATGGTACATGGATCTGTGTTTACAATACTCAGCTGTCTTAATGTTCACTGAATAACCAAAGTGTAGTTAGAGATTACTTTGTTTTATGGTTACTCATGCCCTGTAATACTACCAAAAATAATTTTTTGATGTGACGTCTAATAAATCGAAGAACGCCAGCTCCACGCATGAAAAAGTCTCCCGTTACGTACATTGTCCCGTTACGCTCATTGTACGCTTGTGCCACATCTATCTCTCTTCCACTCGATTGGAACAGTTTGACTTTGATTTGACTTTTTCGAGGCACATTAAACTTGAAATACTCCCATTCGTTTCCTACTTTTCCTACCATCGTCCTATCCTTAACAGAATAACACAGATTGGAAGAAGTTAAAAAGCAAACATGTATAAAAGTTATAGTTAAAATAATCTGTTTGTTAAAGTAATAAACATATTTGAATTATGAGTGCAAATAAAAGTAAATTTATCAATTAAATTGTAGATTTCATTTCACTCCTTCTTTGTATCCATACAAAATAGTGATAATTCAATAAAAATGATTCAATTTTATTCATAAAAGTATGCAATCATTTCATCAATGTTTTGTTATGATGTCACGTTAAACTATCGTCCGTAAACTGACTTTACAGACATCCATTTTTTTTCTTAACGGTGCTCCATACTGTGTACTACAACAAAAGAAAATTTCTTCTGTAGCAAACTATAATTTTTTTCAAGTGCACTTCAGTATAATTTCAATAATTTGTAATGTTATAATTAATTAAATGTTATAATTACTGATAGTTTGAACTGGATGGTTGTCTGTCGGGCGTGTGCTGCAACTTCTGGTACAGAAGCATAGTTGCGTCCCTGTGGGTGGCCGTGATGCGCCGTGTGTCAGATGAAGCAGCGCGAGCTGGTGCTGAACCCCGACACGTTCCTCGCGGACCCGGCGGAGACCCACGGCAAGCAGTTCGAGGCGTGGCTGGAGATAGTGGAGGACCAGATGGGGGCAGAGCGCCTGTCCCGCCTGCTGGCGGTCAGCCCCGACCTGCATGGGCAGTACACGCGGCTGGTGCCCGACCAGGTGAGCGAGACGTCGAGAGCGATCACCAGCCAGGGTGTGTGGCTTCTCGTCTCAGCATGCGTAACAAATACTATATTTTAGGGCTGGGCGATTCCACAGATTTAATTTCGGTTCGATTCCGATTAAAATTACTGTAAAAAATTGCAATTTCGATTTCGATTCGATTCTTTAATTCTAGAGCAAATGCATAAGGTAAACAACCTTTAAATGCACCTTTCACGTTTTCACTCATTTCTACAATCAGCACAGATTGTTTTCACACGAGAAACTCAACACGGTATTGGACGTGACAAAATAAAATAAACATGATGGATCATTTCTCATTTCCACAGTACTAACGCTCTTGCATTTTCCATTAATGTCGTCGGCATCTGTGATACTGCAGTGAAGGCATATATGTTAAGACAAAGAAAAAGAACACAACTACCACATGTGTAGCTATCAAACTTCCTCACTTAAAAAAAAACGTATAAAAGCGGAATCCAGAATCAAAACAAAGTGGTTATCACAGATATAGTGCAACAACTGCACAGCTTCGATGGAAGAATCAGACTTTTTTATGTCCAAGCCGTGGTACTGAAGTCTGCCACCATTAGCGCTCAAGTTGCAGACAATTCGGCAGCCATTTTGTGGAAGTGTTGCGTGCACGTCGGTATCATATCTATGAAGCTAAGGTAGTGTTTATTTACCGCTTTCGGTGATTGAGGTTATATTCACAGCCCAGAAATGAAACTTATTGGACGATTGGGTCGTGGACTTTTCAATTGCATAATTAATGTGTTTCCCGGCCGTTTGTAATAAAGATTTTTTTTTCCCCATTTTGAACAAAATGAGTGTTGTTATTTAGAGGATTGGAGGTAAATATTGCTTATGAATCATGAGTGTTTGGCAGAACCAAAGTTCGTAGATATGAAGAACGTCGCTAAATGGAATATTCATTGAGGATTTACGTACATACAAAGTTTATGTGCAATTTAACGGAATGTGTGGAAATTGTCACCATGCAAATGACCTAGACAAAGTTCGAATTTTTTGAATCTTAATTTTAAAGAAGAAACGATTTCGATTATTTACGGAATCGAATCGAAATCGTAATTTTCGATTAATCGCCCAGCCCTAGTATATTTGCCATATTGCCGGCCGGCCGTCTGCTCCGAGGTCATTTGAGCAGTGACTGATGAATCGTCTTGGAAAACGGGAGTGCATCAAAAAAATAATAACCGCTCCATCACGGCAATACTTGCTTCATTTTTCACTTGCAAAAATTCCAAATTTTACCCTGCATTGTTTGACCGCTCGACCTCTGTGGCCTCCTGACTCGTGTTGGTGAAAGGTTTGTTTGCGTGTGTAGTAGTGTTGGTGTGATAGTAGCAGGTTCGTACTATGTGCAGGCCAGTGTTAACTGCAGCATGGTGGAAGTACACACAGTTCGTAGCAAGGAAAAGAGAAGCAAAGGGTTTTAGAAGAATTCACTAACCTGCACAGCTACGGTGTCAGCCAGCCGTGCTGAAGGGTGTGTGAATCTCAACCTCGCAACTCTATTGTATACTGTGCAGAAACATGTGCACAGATGTTATGAAAACTATTTAATCATTTTTTTAAATATATTTCTGAATTTTCAGCAATTTCCACATTACCTATTTACAGTAAGTCCTCTATTTACGTCGTACCGATTTACGTCATTTCGGATTAACGTCGCTAATGTTTGAGTACTCATGTTTCAATTTAAGTTGTCGCCGATTCACAATAACGTAGTTTACAATGACCGTAAATCTTTATTTTAACCAAAACACCGTATATAATTCGTTTATAATTCTTTGTTTCCTTCGGTAGTTAATTTATGCTATGTAGCGTAAGCTACACATTCACCGCCTTATCTTATCATACATCATGAGGGACGCTTCCTGCTCTCCGCTGCTCTCCGCGCGGTGATGCAATACTACCAGCCCGCCCGCTCGGCCACCCACGTATCTCGCACGTAGAAGTGTTATCTACTTCCCGCAACGACACAGCATTTTCTCCTACCCCTTTTCGCCCAACTCCTTGGCACTTCAGTAGAGGTGTAAAAGTAATTAAAAAAAGTGTACTCGTATGTATTCGTTACTATAACAATTAGTACTCGTTACTTTCGTATTGTTACTCGTTAATTCTGATACCGCATAACATGCTATGTTATGTAACAGCAACGAATCGAGTCGTATTTCGTACGCGTACTTTATGACGTCGCGTAAATAATAATAAATCGAATATAAACAATTAAAAGTATTTGATAATTAACAGCTTTTGTTAACCAAGAAACAATAAAATCTCATTAGAGCAGCTTTATTATAATATCTCTTTTAAGATAAGAACAAAAAACGTGAAAATACGCGATAATAAAAAACAAAAACATACATATTTATAATTTGTAAAAAATACTTTCTTACGTTGTTTCTGTTCTAGAGCTGTAGCAAACCGTATGTATTCGTTACTGAGTAACGGGTGCGGCATCTAGTAACGAGTAACGAAACGTTACACACGAATGCATTTCGTTACTCGCATTTTTCGTATGTTTTACGCATGCGCGCACTTATTCGTTACAAAGAACGATGTTTGTTTATTAAGGAAAGTATAATTTGGAAATTCGTCGTCCAAGTTTTTTACTGTTTATTAAAGGTACATATTGTGTGTGTAGACAAAGTTTGAGATTGGAACAGAAACAACGTAAGAAAGTATTTTTTACAAATTATAAATATTGACTTCAGTCGCTATGATATCATTGAGTTGGCCGGAGTTTTAAACGTGCCGTTGTTAACTTTATCGTGATTAAATGCGTTTGTAGTAGGCCTACAGTTTCAGCTCACTGCAATTTATGATTTTTTCTTCATAAGATGTCTTCCAAACGACTATATATCTGTTTTTATATTTCAATCAATAAAGGTTATATAGCAGCTGGTTAAATAACCATTCTATAAAGCTGAGAAGTACTAGTTGGACTTGTTTCCCACGCTGTCGGTTGTAATTTGCTGATAAAATTGCCCGTTGTCACGTCTGTATGCCAGCGCTTCCGGCCGACCTTGGGCCGTGGTCGGCCGGTGGCATGAAACATGGCTCATTTTGCGTCGTTTCTATTTACGTCGCGGTTTTCAGGAACGTAACCCCGACGTAAACCGAGGACTTACTGTATTTTGACTCTGATTAATAATGTATTCTTTTGATTCCCGCTTCTGAAATAACTGCAGTGTCCCCTCTAAGGAGTAATGAATCATTCTACTATATCAGTGCACCAATCAGTGTCTACTATTTAAAAAATTTTAATGTTTGAACTGCAAACTGCCTTTTGTCTTCGGACACCATGATACTGAAACGTAGCTAAGGAAGAGCTACAGAAAATACGCATTGCATAGTAATTGTAGGTATTAAAAAAATAAATAATGATGTTCTTAATTTTTAGGTTATATTGCTACAAATACTCAGTTTTCTTCGTTATTCAAACTATATATCTATATGAGAATATCAATATATATTTTATACTCACTTTTTGCTGCACAGTAATCGCATACAAGAGTACCTAGAGTAGCATCCATCTTAATAAAGATGGTTAACAGACACCTTAGTATGCAGCTAAGCTAGATAGCCAGATCAATACCTTACAGAATTGCACATAGTGAAAATTACATGTGAAATATGGCCACATAAGTCTTTGTTTTTATGCCTATCCCATATTGACGCTGTCACTATTTGCAGATGGCAAGGCTGAGTGTAATAAACTAACTGTTATAAACTAGAGAATCCCAGCTATATTTGAAATTCAAAAGTAAAATATTTATATTTTAAACAAGTTGTTAAAACTTAAGGATAGGAAACGTGTGGATCCAGTGGTCCAGGACTAAAGATAGTACGTTCATCACTGACCTCTGTGACCAGAGCAAACTGAATCCACGTTTCAGTTATTATTTTTGTGTGTTTTATTTAGTTTTGGAGCTATCCATGTTAAATGCACAGTACTGTTGTCATCCTTTCGTGGCCCTTCCAAGCTTCTGGATCCACCACTGCTAGGGTTCAGATCCCGGTCCGACCGTCCTGATTTTGCTTTCCTTGCTTTCCTTAAATGGCTCACGGCAGTGCTGGGATGGTTCCATACCAGGCCCCGGCTGATTCTTTCCCAAGTGTCGTTCAATCAAGCGGATAGGAAAGGTCACATTTTGCATGAATGACGAGAAGATAAAAACGTCTAGACAGAATTTGGTGGGGTATGTTTTTTCTGCTAGATATTTTCATTATGAAGATTTGAATATACAGAAATAGTCAATACAATGATATATATATATATTAGGGATGGGCCGGTCGAATCCTCAAATCCTCGAATCCTACCGAATCTCTAGTATTCGAAAGATTCGAAATTCGAGGGAAAAGATTCGGGATTCGAGGAAAAATATTGATGTAAATGTAGTACTTTTATAACTTAAATGCTTACAATTTACTTGGCCTGTTTACGTTTTCCTTGGAACACATCCTATTGAGGTACAGTAGAACCTCGTTAATACGTGATGGTCAGGACCGAGATAATCACGGACTAGCGATTAAAAGCCCGGAAGGTCTTGTCAAGCTTCTCAGACACCAGCGTGCAGCTGGGTTAAGGCCGTTCACGGTAAGGGCCGGCCGTCTTCGAATTAGTGTCTCGGCTTAAAAAAATACAGCACTGCCTAGCCATTAGTTCACGGTCATTTACAACAGCCGAAGAGAGAAAGATAAGATCATGCTGACCTTGCACGCCCTCTCCCCCCCTCCCCCACCCACCTTACAGACGAATGCCAGCCAGACACGTCACTCGCCAGGAGCCTGCCGTGCGTGCGTTGGCGGGTGGAAACAAACAAAGGGAGACGGGAAGCAGAAGTCAGGACATCCCCTTCAAGTTTAAAGAGTGACAAATGTGACAGCTGAAAGGAGGGCGACACAAAGGGTCGGTACAAACAGCGTTGCAGAGTTTGGCGGCCCACGCGATGGCTTGTAGTGTTTGCCGGCCACTGGCCCGCGTGACGTTAATTTTAAGCACTGACAATTTTTACTTCTCTTTTTTTTTTTCTCTTTCAAATCGTCCCAGATTATCCAATTCCCGAATTAGCGCATCACGGATTAACGAGGTTCTACTGTATTGTACTTTTAATTCGTTTATATATAAAAAAAAATGAAGCATTTACTGATTTGAGAAACTTACTTTATATTCATGAACATGGATGCATTGTCGCTACATTGACGGTCGCACATGTAGTAATACAATGAAATAATGAATGACAAAAATTAATACATTATACAATTATTATTTTAATCGCAATTCAATTTTAAATATTCTGATACACGTTCTATTTATGAATTTTTTAGGACCAAATTTGGTTTGTGTTTACCATCGAACGGTACCGCTCTCTTGTTCTAAAGTTGAATCCATGCTTCCACCGGAGGACCACGCAAGTAATTGCGACTGATATAAGTCCACGGAATTGTCCATACACACGTCACCGCACCAGTCCTACATCCCACAACATTAATGTGTGCACAGCACACCCATTGTTCCCGGTAATCTTCAACCAACCACCGAAATTACTCCAAAGTTCCGCACATAACGAACTCTCTAAAAACACAAACCGAACCGACAGAAAATGGCGCCTGGTAACGGTATTCTTCCATAGTCAGTGTCACCAACAACTCAAAGTTTAATTACCTCCTAACATCATTTATAGACTAGTTTATACGAAACATACCGCCCACCAAAATTATACAAATTTTCAGTCAACTCTATAGCCTACAACCTTAATGACATTATATACACCCATCAGAGACACGGTACAATTCACTGAGCAGGAAGGTGACATAGCTTCACCACTGGCCTCTTGAACAAACCACGGGCAGTTTTTATTTCAGCTACTCTAGAAACTCCATCCTTTCCTGGATAGAGAGTCAGAACGCGACCAAGTTGCCATTGAAGCGGTGGAAGATTGTCTTCCTTTACTACTACAAGGTCTCCTACGTTGAGGACTGTGCCCCTGGTTTTCCACTTCACTCGTTGCTGGAGGGTGTTTAGATACTCCTTGGACCACCGCAGCCAGAAATGTTGAACAGACTGCTGAAGAAGTTGATACCGGTCCAGTCTCTTCATTGAAAGGTCTGTCAGATTTGCAGATGGTGGAGCCAACAATGTTTCCCCAATCATGAAATGGGTAGGAGTCAACACATCAAGATCATTAGGATCGGATGAGATCTCGCACAGTGGGCGAGAGTTCAAGATTGCCTCAATCTGGACAAACAACATTTTTTATTTTAATGTTTTGGTTTCGAGCCCCTTTTTTATAAACAAAAACTTTTGCAATACAGTAAGTCCTCTATTTACGTCGTACCGATTTACGTCGTTTCGGATTAACGTCGCTAATGTTTGAGTACTCATGTTTCAATTTAAGTTGTCGCCGATTCACAATAACGTCGTTTACAATGACCGTAAATCTTTATTTTAACCAAAACACCGTATATAATTCGTTTATAATTCTTTGTTTCCTTCGGTAGTTAATTTATGCTATGTAGCGTAAGCTACACGTTCACCGCCTTATCTTATCATACATCATGAGGGACGCTTCCTGCTCTCCGCTGCTCTCCGCGCGGTGATGCAATACTACCAGCCCGCCCGCTCGGCCACCCACGTATCTCGCACGTAGAAGTGTTATCTACTTCCCGCAACGACACAGCATTTTCTCCTACCCCTTTTCATCCAACTCCTTGGCACTTCAGTAGAGGTGTAAAAGTAACTAAAAAAAGTGTACCCGTATGTATTCGTTACTATAACAATTAGTACTCGTTACTTTCGTATCGTTACTCGTTACTTCTGATACCGCATAACATGCTATGTTATGTAACAGCAACGAATCGAGTCGTATTTCGTACGCGTACAGTTAGACGTCGCGTAAATAATAATAAATCGAATATAAACAATTAAAAGTATTTGATAATTAACAGCTTTTGTTAACCAAGAAACAATAAAATCTCATTAGAGCAGCTTTATTATAATATCTCTTTTACGATAAGAACAAAAAACGTGAAAATACGCGATAATAAAAAACAAAAACATACATATTTATAATTTGTAAAAAATACTTTCTTATGTTGTTTCTGTTCCAATCTCAAACTTTGTCTACACACACAATACCTTTAATAAACAGTAAAAAACTTGGACGACGAATTTCCAAATTATACTTTTCTTAATAAACAAACATCGTTCTTTGTAACGAATAAGTGCGCGCATGCGTAAAACATACGAAAAATGCGAGTAACGAAATGCATTCGTGTGTAACGTTTTATTACTCGTTACTAGATGCCGCACCCGTTACTCAGTAACGAATACATACGGTTTGCTACAGCTCTACACTTCAGTCGCTATGATATCATTGAGTTGGCCGGAGTTTTAAACGTGCCGTTGTTAACTTTATCGTGATTAAATGCGTTTGTAGTAGGCCTACAGTATCAGCTCACTGCAACTGCAATTTATGATTTTTTCTTCATAAGATGTCTTCCAAATGACTATATATCTGTTTTTATATTTCAATCAATAAAGGTAATAAAGCAGCTGGTTTAATAACCATTCTATAAAGCTGAGAAGTACTAGTTGGACTTGTTTCCCACGCTGTCGGTTGTCATTTGCTGATTAAATTGCCCGTTGTCACGTCTGTATGCCAGCGCTTCCGGCCGACCTTGGGCCGTGGTCGGCCGGTGGCATGAAACATGGCTCATTTTGCGTCGTTTCTATTTACGTCGCGGTTTTCAGGAACGTAACCCCGACGTAAACCGAGGACTTACTGTATATATAAATATATTATTTTATATATATATAACTATACTCTGTATTGACTATTTCTTTACATTTAGGTCTCCATAATTAAAATATGTAGCCAAAATAAATAAATAAATAAAGTTTGTCTAGTTGTTCAGGTTATATTATTGTTTTTATATTCTTGTCATTCGTGCACAATGGAATCTTTCATATCCTCTTAATGCAGTTGAGTGTTACAGTCTCTATTGACCTCACTGTTGACTAGACATAAAATGTTTAAGTTTTCTGTTAGTTGTGATGGATATGTTCACCATTTAAAATAGTCTGCAACAGTAGAAAATTTTGGCATTGATTTTTAAATTTTCAAAATGTACTTCAGATTTTTTACGGCCACTCTTACCTTTGCTGTTATTTCTTTCCCGTCGAACATTGAAGGATTCTGTAATCTGGTGAGCATGTCTAGGTTAAGACGTGTTGCACCGATTGACAGTATTGTTTTGAGGCGGTGTGATGGCGGTGTGTTGGCCGGCAGCTGAGCCACTCGGTGTTCTGGCACCGCTACCTGTTCCGGCGCGCGCTGCTGGAGGACGAGGAGGCCAGGCGCGAGGCCGCGGAGAGGCGGGCGGAGAGGGAGAAGCAGGCCGCCGAGAACTTCCGCTGGGACCAAGGTACGGTCGTCGCCGGCGGCCCGGCAGCAGGAGCGTGTACTGCCGTGGGAGGGCGCGGTGGGTACCAGGGCGTCCGCAGGTCACCGAAAAGTAAGGAAACTGGACGACTGATCGCGAAAGAGTCACGAAATGGTGCTGAAAGTCACGGCGATTCAATTTCCAGCAGCATTTCGTGAACTCTTTTTTTTATTAGCTTCACTTGAAACTAACTAAATAACTATGTAATCAAATCTTGTAAGTTGATTTTAACCTTCTTCTAATAGTCATATAGTTTTAAAACTTTGCAAGTATATGTAATCCCGATGACAATACAATAATTTCATGACTATAACCTGAAGAGGGAGGGGGGCAGTGTCATATGGGCAAAAAAACCAATAATAGACATCAGTGATAGAAAATTTAAAACCACTGATCTCAAATACCCCACACTTTTTTTTTCTTCATTAAAATTAATTTTTTTGTTTATTACTTGATTCTTATTTCAAACTTATTAAAAAATTACTTTATACAGAGTTGAAAATGGTACTTAAATTTAAAGATTATTTTGTACTTTATAGTTCATACAACAATGAAAGAGTTTGAGGGGTGTTTTTTTTTTTTTTTTTTTTTTCACCTCCCTTCCCTCTCTTTAGTTTATAGTCACAACTAGTTCAAACAGTTCATGAATGTCCGCTTAAATGATGTGGAAATCATCTCTGAACTCTTAAAAGTTTTTAGCATTCTAAATTCAAAATTGGAACGTTCATGTAAATTTATGAAAATTTTGTCGTTACATTTGCTTGTGTATAAATATGGTTCTATATTTATTTAAAAATCATGCATTGATAAAGGAAACTTGCAGGAACATTTTACTGAATTGTCCTGAAAAAGTCATGAACTTTGTGTACCAGGTATTTGTAGACATCCTGTTAAGGGGATCACTGCCATTTGCCGGGTTATTCAACATTAATATGTTTTTAATGAGATTTAAAAATGTTAAATGTGTATAGTACCCTGCTAGAAAACACTGAAATTAAAATTGTCAGTAATGATCAACTCTAAGCGAACTAAGAATGTCAATAGTGCAGAAATGCAATCTGGTAGCCTGTGTCAACAACCAGGGTCCATCCGGAAACAGGAGGAGCTCAGTTATTGCTGGATGATAAAATTTGCATTATTTAAGACCTTTCACTCTACTGACAATTGTTTTCTTAAAAGCAGTTAGTACTATATGCATAAAATTCCTTAAGATATGGATTTGATGGCATTAAATATTTACATTTCCAACAATTTTTATGTTCAAGAGCACCCAGATTCCTAGTGGTTTTTGTTAGAAATAAATTTATGGCACGATAAATTTAAATTTCAGTCATTTCATTTGCAGCCACTCCCGTATACCAAATCTCCCGAAATCAGCACAGTTTTATAACCACCTCTGCCTCACTCTAATCACGTAGTCCTGTGGTTCAGCATACACTTGTCTTCTCTCTCTTTCTCACATACAGCTGAAATGCTGACTTGCATACAAACATTCCATGGTTACAGGCAGCTCCCACACAAAAAAGCTAGCTGTCAACCATCAAAACTTGTAATAGCCATGTGGGCTGGCCTCATAATCTCAAACTTCGGCAAAACCAAACTAATTTTAAATGAAATGCTTCCCAAAATAAAATTTAAATCTTAAGAAAAAAATTTAACTCCCAACTAACCCAAATTCAGAAAAATTAGTATGTATCAGTACACTCATCCCGTGAAGTAAAGCCCTAATACATTTCAGGAAAACAGCACTAACAGTGCTTAAGAAAAAAAATTTTATCCGTAAGAGAGTATAATTAGTTATAAGAATTGTTTTTTAACCATGGAAGTGTGCTTGTTGAATATACTTTTATAATTAGAGTCCCGTAAAAGTGGTTTTATTTTTCCTTAAATTTCATTTTAAAAAAATCAAATTTTGGTTTTATTTCGCTGTTTTGGTTTTTCATGTTTAACTTTTGAGAATGGTTTTATGAACTACAAGTTTTGCTTGGCTAAATAATAGTGGCACTGCGTATACTGCATTCTAAAGTCAACACTGTTGGCAAATAAAAATTGTAGGCTTGAAACAGCTCGGCACGGCCCGGTGTCGCCAAGCGCGCTGCCTCGGCACGGCCCGGTGCCGCTTCGCCCGGTGCCTTGGCACGGCATGTCTCAACATAGTATTCTTGTAATATTTCTTGCTGCTGTTCTTTGTCCCGTTGACGCCGTATTCACTTGCTCTGTGGCCGTGTTGCATTTGCTGTGAAGTGTAGTTACGGCAGTTAAACGTCACTGATTTTGCTTATCAATCGGCGTAGTGCCATGTGTTCATGTTTACGAGTAGGTTGCCATACCAGTCAAAGTAGTTGATAGCATGAGGTTGTTAACCGTTCAACATGAAAGGAAGAATTAAAAATTTATATTTCTCTACAAGATTAATGTGTAAATACAGCTGTAAGGCGACAGTTTGCAGAAAATAAGTGGGTTGAAAATCATGGCAGCTATATTGTGTTGAAAACATCGCCGGTATTTTTTATTAACTTTGTGTTGAAGCTCAGGTACGTTTTTCTCTTTTTAATTTGTTTATGATTGCAGTTACTGCTTTCGTTTCAAATTGTCATGATTACGTGACGGGAATACTGTAAATCATTATTTACTTTCATTACTACAAAGCGGCCATGTTGGAACTTGGAAAAATGTTGATGTGCCGTTAACGTCATGTTTACTTGTTTTTTCGCGATGTCTTGCATGGGTGGTCTAATTCATTAGCCAGAGTCTAATTATTATCTTAGCACAAAATACTCAAAATATTAATATCAGTTTTATTTCTCGATGCTGTGCGATTTCGGTGTTTTGTCGCGAATTAAGGTAAATTGCTGTGTTATATCGCGATTTGTGAAATTTCCGTGTGTCTATTTATAATCAAGGTATGGCTTCTGTTAAAAAAAATTTACAGTATTATTTATATGTCTTAAGTACATTTATTAATTGAAGACTGTTTGAGTGTTTTACCCTAAAGGACCGCGCACCCCAGTGACATGATGGTCGCGCAGGCGTAGTGACCTTGACGGCGGCGCCGTGATGCCTTGCAGAGGTGGACTGGGGCAAGGAGGTGGAGCTGTCGGAGGAGGAGCAGACGCGGCTGCTGGCGGAGTACGAGCAGGAGTGCACGGCGCGGCGCCTGCGCGGGGACCCCGACGACCCCCTGGCGGGCGGGCAGCCGTGCGACGACCCCCTGCGCGTCAGGGAGCGGCGCGACATGGTCATCGTGGGCGACTGCCACACCTCCTCCTCCTCCGGCGACAAAGGTCAGCTCTCGTCACACATACAAACACATTCATTTATTTGTTTAATTTAAATTGTGACATGCCCCACCAACAGTTGTCAGGCTTGGGCGGTGGGCACGACAAATATACGAGACAAACGAGGTTATCACCACAAACATATGGACTCCCACCCCCTGATGATATACACTAGAGTCCCGTTATAGCGAGGTTTCACGGTTCTGGGTTTGATCCTCGCTATAACCATGTCCTCGCTATAACCGAATTGGACAGATTTTGGCCCCCAAAAAATAAAAATAAACCGAAAATAGCATAAAAATTGTGTTTAAACCCGTATAATTGGAAAATAACAGGTTAAATTAATGAAATCTTAATTTCTGTGTGCAGATGTGTGAATTCTCTTTAAAACGATACCCCACAAGTACGGATGTGATCACCGATTGCGTCAAAATACCGTATTTACCCATGTACCACCCGCCCCCATGTATGACCCGCACCCCAAATTTTCAACATACTCTCTGGAAAAAAAATTTTTTCACTGTAATGTCTATTTACATGTGCCTGCATAAATAGGGAAAAAGAGTCTGTCATTGTAACAACAAAGAAAACTCTTTATAACTGCAGCACAGAATTTTACTAACACAAATGCATGAAATATTAAGAAAAAAAACCCAGTAATATTCATTGTCAAAATAGTAGATCAATTTTGCTAAACAACAGACGTAAATTTGGTGAAATAAATTTTAAAATGTTTGTATGCAATAACCACAATTGTCAACTGTTCAGTCCGTTGCAACATCCTGCAAATAAAAATAAAACTCGTAGTGCCAAATAATTAAAAATAATGAGTGATGCCATAAAACCATTTTATTCAATGTAAAAAAACCCGTAGCAAAAACGTGAGTTGTATTGATGCGCATAAAATGGCGCGGGTTGCCAGTTATAGTTAACTCGGTTGTAAACAGAGCGCGCGCGTAGCAAGAAGTTTGCGAGCTATCGCTATCGATCTTCGACTACGTGCGCGCGCTCTATACCGAATGATGCCAACTGGCGCTGTTTAAGTTTTATAGGTGGATTACAGCGACTCCCGACACGTTACGGATAAAGTTTAATACTTTTGAAAAGTCTTGAAAACACATCAGAATACGTCGTATTACGATTATTTAAATTAGAAAGCGTTAATCTCAGAATAAACCGCGTAAATTGCGGGAAGCAGTTTATACGCGCGTTGTAAACAACAGCAATTTATTGCATTGCATCATATGAGGTTAAAACGGGACCGAAATAAAATGGTGCAAATATCGGGAAAAAGTAAATAACGGTAACGTAAATAAGGGGTTTCGCTGTATTTTCATTGTAATAAATGCATCCAGCATTCGGTAATGTACTATAAATCCAATTTTTTCAGTCTTCATTGTTGTCCAAAACCTCAAATTTCGTGTATGACCCGCACCCCGACTTTTGAATGTTGTTTTTCAGAAAAAATGTGCGGGTGGTACATGGGTAAATACGGTAACCAGAATACCCTACCACGCCACGTAAGTATAGCATCTCAGCCCGCAATCGATTACTCGACTTGGCCCGCGGCCGACACAGCATTGTGCTGCTATCTATTGTCGACGCGGGCTGTCTGCTGGCGGCCATGTTGGTTCGGGATGTATTAACAGGTGGCGCTAGTGTAGCGCGACGATTTAATTCCTTACAAAAAAGCAGGAGTGTGGCAACGCACGTACGCCTCAAACAAAATAGTCGCTGGAAAACTAAACTTTTTTCATTTAAAGAAACCTGTTAACCTTTTTTAGATAATAAATTTGGGATTAAACTCATACCATCACTACCCCCCTTCCCGGACAGATACCCCAACGACTGACCAATACAAAAGTTACAAGAAAAATTTCCTAGTGATTCGGAAATAAATACAGTAGTCCCTACTTTTTGTCTAATAGTAAAATAAATAACGTGACGTGATTGTAAATGTGTCACGACTGAAATAATTCCATACAAGTTTATAAATATTTGTGTATTATTAACGCGATCAATTAGCAACAAGTATAAAGACGGCTCTGACTTTTTGGCCTAACATAGTTATAAACAATGTTGTTATTCGTTAATGAAAATGTCCCAAAAATTAATTAAGAGCATTTATATTTAAAAAAGTCCACATTGTTATGTTTAATGGCGGGAAAAAATAGAATTTGTCTATTTTCTAAATAATAAGAAATGCGTACAAGTATATGTATATTCAAAGGCTTGGTTTATTCGAGTCGAGCATACCTTGGCCTTGAAGCCAGCCAGTGATGCTGTGACTGTGAAGTTGCACGCACGCCCTGAGTTTGGGCGTTTGGATGATAGCCGGCTTATCTTGTAGCGACGTAGTCAGAAACTAAACAAAGGGACTGCACTCTTTGTAGCCTAGCGGTTGCATTACACACGCACATATCCCCAGCACGTTCAGCATTTGTTATACTGAGTTCTCAGGAATAGAATAATATTAATGAACAGACAACTAACGGAAGTTTGATAAAAGAAAGGACGGGATTCTATTTTTAAAGCCACGCACTTAGGTGGCGACTGCGAGGCTGAAGAATGTGACAGGTGTCAACTGCAAGATGTCTAGTGGCAAGCGAGAGGGGTGGAGATAAAGCAGACAAACAACCAAAGCGTGCTTCACGCGATCACGCCGTAAATTCCTCAAAAAGACCTCGTTATAGCAGTGTTCTCGCTATTACCATGCTCGCTATAACGAGATTCTAGTGTAGTATATAAATGGTTGTGGATATCATTAACAATTTATGTCTGTGTGTAATGTACAAGTTCATTCTTAAATCATCATAATTTTTTAAGGTTTGCAGATGTGTGATATATTAAAAATTTATGTATTAACACAAATAATTTATTATTTGTATCTACGGTAATTGTTTTTCAAGAGTAGTGAAACGGTGCTGTCACCTTGTGTATCTATATATTGATATTGAGGTTAAGTGTAATAGATGTACAATAAAAAATATTTCTTAATACAGTCCATACTTTATTTCTACGTGTGCACAGTTTGCAGTAGTACAATGAATGAAATTCTGACAGCCAGGACATTCAGCAATCTGGAAAAAAAAAATTAGAACTAAAATTTATCTTATAGTTATTTTGTAGTATTCATAATTATTAGTGAAAATATTTGCCGTTTATGAAACTGTGTACATATTAGTTACAATCTCATAAAAAATATTACTTGAAAAAAAAAACATTTCCCCACTATTTGCCTTTTTGTATTTATGTATGATATTCATACAGGCCTAGTGAAAAGTTAATTTCGATGCATGGTTGAATTGAGCACTTAATGCAGTGTTGACATGCAGTGATGCAGTGATGTCTGTCCCTGGCGCGCAGAGAGCAACGACGACGACTGGGAGCGAGAGTTCGACCTGGAGGAGGGCGAGGCAGACCCCGCGGCGGCCGGCAAGGCCAGGCCCCAGTGACGGGCCGCCTGCCAGCCTGTCCACACTCACACCACGGGCGTATCCTGCGCTGAGTCCTCACTTCAAGTGTACATAGCGAAACCCCTGTTTTTACTTTTTCCGGCCTGCCCGGGCGTGTACATATGGATTTCAGTACTTCATTTGATGACTGGTTGTAACTTTGATGAGTAGTAACTAAATTATTTGGAACATGAGTGTTTAAAAGGAGTTGGAGGGACTGCAAGAAAGAAGCCTGATTTCCTATAGTGTTTCGAACCATTATGTCTCATCATTTGTTTGAGTTCAGTTGTTTGTTTCTTGCATGGTTTCAATTTGTGTGTCATGTTGATAAGACTTTTGTTAAAGTAAAACACTGTCATTGTATTACATAATTATTATTGCTATTTAGCGTTGGATATTTAAGGACTGTTATATTTTAAATCTTTTATTTTTAATTAATGCATTTCTTGTGCTATACTTGTTTCATTGGTTTGAAAATGAAAAGATAGCACAAAGCAATTTTCTTACAATTTTAATTCAAACTTCAGTAGCTATGAAGTTGTAAATATACAAATATAGCTAAAACTTTGGAACCTGAATTTTTTATTATGTTCAAATGTTTATATAAGTGACAGTAATTAGTTAGTTAGTATTTTTATCCATGGTAGAAAGACATCATGTATTTATTCAAATATAAAGAAAATTTTTGTGTACATCATTATTTTGAAGATAAAACTTTGATTTTGCAAGTAACTTACCTACTTTAGTAATATACGTACTATATCTATGTCATTTAAAAATATTGGGTGACTTGTGTTATGATTTTTGACTATCAAGAATAAAGTTAAAGGACATGTTAACAATATTTTTATTTACAGGTTTATTTGTTGGGTTTTTCAAATGACAGTTAAGTTATTTTAGTATCATTCTGTGTGTGTTACCTTTTTATTTGTTGATCAATTGGTTATTGAGGCCTAACGTTTTATATGTGCGTATTTTTACAGCTGCAGAGTTTAACAGTTGTATTAAACATTTATTTTTTAAATGTAGTATCAAGAAACCATTTTTTTAAATTTAGTAACTCACTTTTAACATCACTGATTGTTACTGTGGCTGTGAAGAAGGGAAACTTGAAACTCCTATCATGACTTGGTTACTGTTAATGAAATGATATAATCATATAATTATTTTACCCTCATCAATTTTTTAATGCTAAAATGTGTTTACTGTAAAAAAAAAAATTGAGCTTCCAAATTGTGTGACTAATTTTATTCATCGAATTTTCTTCTTGTAAACAGATGCAACACACATTACATCTGTTTTTTGTGTTTCATATTATACAAGGAAGGATTTGGTGATAGGTAAAAGTTATTTATTAGATGAGACATTTCCTATAATATCTCAATTCAATTTTTATTCTCAAATTTAGAATATGATTCTTTAAATTTTTACTTTTTCTCTGCAATATTCAGCTTAAGGAAAACCAGATTCTTTCCCTTGTTAGCATATTACATAATAACTTCAAAAAGCTATTTAGTATAATCCCGTTTTTACATTCCAAGATTTTATGCTCACCTGCATTTGATATTACTTTTTTGAATTTCTAATTATTGTTTTCTGAACTTCTGCTCAGTTGCAAAAGTCATGATTTGTGTAACTTATTCCACTTTAGTCCACTCTCATTCACTGCTTCCTGAAATTCGGAATGGGGAAGGTGGGTCAGCAGGTAACAGTTATGACAAAAGGACACTGGTATGCCGAGAAGGAGGGGAGGGGGATTTCAAATGGAGTTTATCGCTGAGTTTCTTCTTCTTGCTTCTGCTTCTTTTCAGTGTGGCTGCTAGCAAAGGCTCCCCTTACCCCTCCTTTTTTTATTTTCCCAGTAGACCGCTATATGTACCTTTGTTTTCTGAAACGCTGCCTTTGAAGTAGTCATAAAAACAATTTTTTTTTCTAATTACAGCTTTTTTCCAAAAAGGCCATCTACTGATTAAGTTGTACCAGAAAACCTCTATTAAATTTTTTAAAAAATAATTTTTATTATATGTGTTTGATTTGTGATTGTCACTCCATTAAGGTATTTTTCATATATGGTTAATCAACAAGTTTTAGATGTAATTATTTTCTGGTAAATAGGGTATGTACTTTGTGCAACATAAGTACTGTTACGAGTGGGGAAAACAGGCTGGTAAGATACCCGTATACTTTTTTTTACAGTTTCATTTACTTTATTAATTAAATCACCACTTTAAATGTCTGTTCACAAATAACTCACACTTAAAAATATCTTCATTAATCACTAAATATCTGTTCAGTCCACAGTTCGCACTCTTCACTGTCCACGCACACAGTCTCGTGCCACTCGGTCACACTCGCATCTGCTCACAATGTGGACGGGGGAGGGGGGTGTGTCTTGTCCTTGTCGAACTCGCACTTCACTCCACTAGCACTTTCGGAACTCTCGGAACTCCCGCAGAGGCTGGCGTCGTTCTCGAACGGACGGGAGTGGTTGTGACATGTCACGTCATCCCGGGCCGAAGCATCCAGAAATGCAGTGCTTATTCACGCCACTCCTCGCGGTGGCCTCTTGTTAGCCCGGAATTCCGAGGCCACTCAGGGATAGATGACAGCACCGAGGAAGGAGAGCTGTGGCAACGGATGTGCACGTATCAGTGACTGTGCAAGCCACCAGGCATCTGGCACGTATCGTGCCCTTGCCTCCCACTTTCGTGTAACTGCCCCCTCCTTAAACTGTTTTCCCAAACAGATAACACATCTCTTCCAGCATATTCTTTCAATTGGTTCAAGTGTACTTCTTTCATTCATTCTCTTCAAAACAATGTGCTAACAGTTTGTAATTTTCAAAGCTATCTGCTTAGTAATTAAATTATCATACACCCTAAAAAAATTAAGGAGCAAAATCCAGCCAGAAAATTTACAAGAAACCCAAATGAAACTATCAAAACAAACAACAATAATTAGTTACAAGTTAGTATAAAAAAATTATAATTATTTCACTACATAATTATACAAATTCTTTAAATAATTTGTCCTAGTAATAATTAAGCTGTGAATATTGTTTATGAAATCACAAGATATATATGCACTATATAGGCAACTGCCTAAGATTGTACTGTCATGTCTTATCATATTATTAAAAGAAAAATTAATTTACAGTTATTACGAGACAGGTTCCAACACTCGCTAAAGTCGTAAAACTGAAAGGCTGAACGGGTTAGCACCACTCGTAATCAGTGGCTAGCTGTAACTATCCGCGGCTCTCCTGACGAGTTGCACAGGCTGGTTCGGGGCGGATGAGCTCCACCCGATGCTACTCACTCCAGAGGCGTACACAGCGAGTGCCGCAGCAAGTTGACGGTTCCCCGAGAAACTCTCTGCTGCACTCGTCCGGGGTCGTCCCGTTGTCTGGTATCTGGTAGACTTAACTGAAGATGTGTTATTAGTAAAGGAGCTGGTTGCATTGAGCCCCTTAAAAATTAATTGTAACACCTGGTGTAATGTCGATACCATACGCACATAGATTCGCCAGTGATAACAGAATGCAGAACCTTGGACGTTACACGATATGTATCTACGTATATAATTGGAATTTCACCAAAAAAAATGTCATTTTCCATGTTGCCCTTTCATGTTAGGGCCATATCAGCATTGTGTTTTTTTTTTTGTTTTTTTTAAACACAACCGTAAGGGTGGTTACGTAAGCTACGTAAACCGTTGTCGCCACCGTGTAAAGTAAGTCCGAACCAGGATGAACACCACCAACAGCCAAACCGACCCCCGACAAGCTCAACGACCAGACATCAACGACTAGTCATCATGTGCCATCCACGAAATTTGCTAATTCCGCATGTACTAATTTTGAATCATAATTTTGCAAGTACCAAACAGCTCTCGTCCAGATGTAAAGTCCATTCAGGACTTTGAAGATTTTACAGCTATGGCTGCGGGACTATCACCTGAAAATATTCTGTCATCAAGTCGCCTTCCTTGAAGAAATTCTAAGTCCAGAATTGAGGTAGTTCCTGGCTGGCATACCAAGTGTCATGTGGTGGCGATGACGGGCAGCGTTATGGTCTTCATGGTCGGGGCGTCAGGGCAGCGTTGTGATGAACTCACGAAGAGGGAGACTGGGCGTCTCCTGGGAGGCAGACTGCACCTATGCCTCTCAGGCGACGCCCTTATATACTCTAGTTCTCCACACCTCAAACAATCTGGAATGTTTTCGCGACCAGCCAGCTAAGATGGCCGACTTCCTACTGCGACATTTCCTGTCACTGGAGGTTTTTTTTTATAGTGGAACACTTCTTTTGGTTGCGCACGGTGGGTGGCCTATATCTCGGGCATTAACTGCAACACTGGTGGTCTACCTCGCAGGCTTCGAAGGTACCAGGCAGCATATCGCTGATACGGCGAGCGTCCACTTATAAGCACTTCACCCCATAACAAGTTAGGTTCCTGAACCTTCCAAAAATGTTAAAATTTCGAATAATTCCCATCTGGAAAACAGCACGGTGTAGAGAAACACTGCTAAGGATGAAATTTGTTGGCAGCCAGGTTTACTAGCACTGGGTAGGTACCAGCATGCTGATGCCTCCAATTAAACTACTGTACTGCAGATTCTCTATGCAGATATCTGTACATTATTTTTATGCTACAAGGATAATACAAAGATTATGAAACAATATATATATATATATATAGGTAATATTAACCTATTAGTTAAATAATTGTATTGCCGTTAGATCATTTTAGCTCATACTGAGATGCAGAAACAGTTAATACACAAAAAATTAGGTCGCAAATACACATTACTTCCTATGAGAGTACAAAAGGTAAAAACAAATGGTATCAGTGTCCAGTACATGATATTTTCTCTTGTTACTTTTGATACTGATACCATAAATATTGGCCGATACTGTGGTAACAGCTTTACTACAACCAAAAATGTTTTCTAATAAATATTTAGGATTTTCTGTGTCTTTTTCATAAAAAAAATAGCATTTTTATGACAAATTTCTTTTAGGTGAACATCTTGTTGCTTCAAAAATTTTTGAGCCAACTACTCATTAATTTAATGTTTTGTCATGTTTCAATACATTTGAAAGTAAATTGATTTGGTGAACTGTGTTAGCTATATCTGTTGCTCGTACAAAGGGGAAATATTACACTGTCCAAATGAAATCAATTAAAAATTATACAAAAAAAATCAGAACTATAAAGTGCACGGATAGTGTGAAACTTTTTGTGTCAAAACTGTAAAAACTACTTTCTTTCTGAGTCAGAAACAAAATCTTAAGACATCCACTGGGAGCAGTTTGCCCGTTTTTAAAAAAAAATATTTGAGTTATCAGCTTGATGTTACATCAGAGCAGAATATTGAATCAAATATTGAAACAAAAAACAGATTACAGAAATTTGTTGCTCCCCAAGAGGGGTAGTAAGGGGCTGAAAGCGATCGAGCGAGCGAGCAGAAAAGCTGTGTTGTGTAAACCACATTTATTCAGTATGAATGGTAACACAAAATTCACAAGAAATGATCAATCAACAACATGTTCTCTCGCTTCTGTGCAAACTCATCACTTGCAAAGCTCATTTTTTCAACTACTTTAGTGTTAAAATGATATGACTGTTGAGCCTAGCTCCAGTGAGGAGTGTGAACTGTGGACTCGACAGATACTTAAAGATTTGTAATGAGACATTAAGTGTGGTGATTTAATTAGTAATGTAAATATTAGTAGCAAATAAAACTGGTTACAACCACAATAAAAATTTCCCATTATTTTAAAATAGTCTTTTTTTAGAGGTTTTTTTATTATTATTTAGTATTTATGGCCATTATTGTGAAATATTCATTGCCACTGCACACCACCATATACATGTATTTATAACAAAAGGCTTTTAAACTGTCATAAGAACGTTGCAAAAATGTTGCTATTTTTATTTGATATTTGAAAATATTTTGATATTTGTATTAGAATGATTAAATTTTTAAAATAATGGCACAGGCCGATTTAAACATTTAATGTATTTTAATTTTATTTGTTATAACTAGGCTTTCGATATCTTGTATATTTAACACATTATTTACATTATTCTCAGTTTCTTTTTAGGTCTTTGTGTATATATTTTTAATAACTGTTTTTTACTAGTATTGTTTTCAGCAATACTTGTATAGTGTGTGATGTAAAGTGTGAAATGTGTGTAAACTGTGAAATATTTTCTACTGTTCTGGTTTTATTCTTTCAAAGTGATGTCATAGAAATGTTTTCCATGTTCTGTAACAATGCGCGTGCATGAGATATTGTGCATATAATTTCCTAAGATGTCTGTCATGTTTGTTTATAAACACATTGGTTGATCAATAAAGTTGAAATGAACTAAGGTTTAATATTATATCATTTACTTCTTGATATTGCAATGTGTGTCAAATCTCTGGAATATGTGTGCAACCATTTTTACTTTATTATAATAATTGTAAAATGTAATCCTTACAGTTACAGCAAAAAAAAAAAATTGGTTGTCTGTAAAGTTGGTTTACGGACGATAGTTTAACGTGACGTCATAACAAAACATTGATGAAATGATTGATCCAGAAGAAAAGGAAATATCATATTCGGCCTGAGACTGAGCCGTAATAGGTTTTTGCAACCAAACCATTTAGGCATTAAAAATATTATATTCTTTAAGGAAGAATTTTTTTTAATTTTTCTATCTTTTGTATGATAAAATCTACCTCTGCATACTTTTATGAATAAAATTGAATCATTTTTATTGAATTATCACTATTTTGTATGGATACAAAGAAGTAGTGAAATGAAATGTACAATTTAATTAATAAATTTACTTTTATTTGCATTCATTAATTCAAATATATTTATTACTTTTGAAGTGTCGGGCGCATCGTATTTATTTTTACAAGTACAAAAAAAATTCACTTCGGCCATGATTTGAACCATCATCCTGTGGATTGGCAGTCAGCGATGCTAACCGCACAGCCACGAGGCCATATTGGAAACTATTGTTTCAGATATTATAAATTAATAATATTCCACGTACGTTATTTGTTTGAATTTCTTTTAACTAGCATATTCTCTGTTGGACTCGAAATATTTACATGCTCGTGGGCTCGTAACTATAATACGGTGTGTGATTTAGTTGATCAAATAATAACTCATGACAAATAATTACCAATGTCAAACTAAAGCGTGAAAAGTATCATACCAGCAATAAATATTTAGTTACACAGCTAAAACAATACTCATACAACACTGTTTAAATATACTGATTTACACTAGTAATTAAAATAATACGTACTTGTAAGAACGCCATTTCCTTGCGAATATACTCCCATGGCGCGGTGCACAACAATAACCTCGAACCAGTACGCCGACACGTGCCGGCCGAGTTCTCTGTACCGTCCACAACATACCAGAGATGTCATGCATGCGTAAACAGGACACATCCATAGTGGGACATCCGTAGTGAGACAATTTTTTGTGCGTGCAGCCAGCGTTCATCGATTTATTAGACGTTGTCACGCCAAAAAAAAAGTATTGTTAGCTGTTTTAGTCTCTTTTTCAGAAATGTAAAACATGGTTAGTGTTAATGTGACAGGTTGAGCGGTTTTGCTCATTCATTTTGATTTTATACCACCCTAAGTGAAGGAATGACATTGTAATGTATGTCAAAACTCTGGAATATAATGTGTAACCAATTTTACTTTATTAGTATACTTGTATAATGTAATCCTAAAATTTCTGGCAAAAAAAAAGTATTATATTTTTTTATTTATTCCACTTTGCAAAACTGTTGTTTGTTTTTGCTTGAGCGTAGAACTCAGAGCAGTCAGCTTGCCACAGCAAACAGCGAGGGCACGTGAGCACTTTATATCCCGTGATGACTGTCTGTGTTCGTGATTAGCGTTACAGCCTTCTGTTTCCGTTCAAGGTTGAGAAGCTGTAGTACATAAGTGTCAGGTCGTTGTCTAGTATGTTTCTGCAAATAACTCATGTTTTTCCATCAGCAGTAACTAAAGTGTACAATGTAACTATTTTGTATGGTTGATGTTGCCAATACATTTGCACTAGTCCGTGATACAAGTTCAACCAATTTTTACGCCGATAAGGAACAAAATTAATTGAGTTAACATCTCGTCGATGGAACGGAATGGGTGGGAGAAAAGGGAGTACCCCGATAAAACCCACCGGTTATGTTTTTTGCCTGGATATAGAACGCTGGCGGATGGCAAGTGATTCGACCTCTCAACACAGTGGTGTATGCAGGGGAAGGTGGGATTCCCCCCTTTCCCAGAAAACCAAAACAAATTCTATAAAAAAAAATTCCCATCAAAAAAGGAAAGAATTTGAAAGCAAACAGTGGGCAAGTGGTTCTGTTCCCTCCTCCCTTTTTTCGAAATGAAATTCTTTCTGCGTAGCTCCTGCTCACTACCACCGTGGCCCCTACACGGCCAAGGGTGTGAAAACGTAGCAAGACAACACAGGATGATAAGGCATCTGCTCATCTCTCTTTTGTTCCTCCAAGATTTGTAAAACGCACCCACATCCTAAACTGCAGTTTTCATTAAGCTTCTTAGTGTAAAAACGAACCACAAATATACACAGGAATCTCATTATAAAGTACCTAACACTACAATATTTCTCATATCTTTAGCATTTATGAAATATGTATCGACAGTGATTACCAAAATTGAGGATTTTTTCAGGGACCTATTACTGAGGACCTATTACCAAGGACCGAAGCCCCCGCCGGAGATCCCAGGACCGGAGACTCAGGGACCAGAGACCCCGGGCCTACCTTTATAATCACAGAGGACCCATGAACGATTTCGATACTATCGAATTGACATAGTTCCAATATAATTATAAACGTTGGCATTCTTTCCTCAACACATTAAAGTGGTGAATTTGGAAAATACAAATCAGGGAAATAAACTATGAATTTACTGATCACACATCCAACCTAGTAATATATATTTTCATGGTAGGGATCCTTTTTTATTTTACACCCTAGGACAGGAGCCCCCAAAATAGGAACCCCCGGGACAAGAAACTCTGGGACAGGAGCCCCCAGGACTGGTCCAACTGGGAGCAGCAAGTTGTGCGGGGTGTTGGACAGTATTTTTTTTCTCTGTGGTTGACAAATTATTTTTATAATCAGGTTTGGTGCAGTTCATTAAAAAATGTATTATAGTAGACTTCTGATAGTCCAGAATCGAACGGTCTGGAAAGCTTGAAGATCTAGCACATTTAGGAATGTAGCAATTTAAGCCAACTGAGCCAACTTAAGCTAAAAACCTGTAATTTTTTAACTTGAGTCTAAGAACTCTTTTACACATAATTGGCAGTCGGAAACACTCTGCACGGCCTGGTAAGTTAGACTGACACGCAAATTTAGTTTTGGCCTGTGATTGAATTGTAAAGTTCATCCTTATGCTCCTGGTTAACAATATTCAAAGCCAAACACCATTTGTAGACGTACTTGCTCTGCAACTTTTAGTTTATCGATAAAGGGATATACCATCCATTGATCTAGCATTTTTGGTTATACAGCTCCAACAAAGTCCAGAACGTGCCTGGTTATTGGAAGTTTGCTGTACCTACAAATACGATACAATACCTCCTGGGAATAATATTTTATGGTAAATTCTGATAAAACCAAATCAACACCAAAATGTGGACATACTTAAACATATAAAATGAAAATCTCAAATAAAAATTCAGGCACCTCTTGTTTTACTATAAATACTGGTAGTTAGTGCCAATTTATATTGTAATCAATTTCATTGTGAAGAATTTAGTATTTGGATGGCATTCTTTTAATTTTTATGAATGTTGTATATACGTCAATAGTATTATGCACAACTGTATAAAAATACTCAAAATTGTTTAATGTTTTTTGAACTACTAACATACACAACTTTATTAGCAGTGGAAAAAATTTATTTAAATTTATTTCTGGTGCTGACATTGTTTAAAATAATGTAATAAATAGCATGAAAATTGATGGAACATATTTTTGCTAGTTATCAAAGATTAACTGTAAGGATTGAATTGTTGCTACCCTTAATTAACACATCCAAGTGTATAAAAAAAATAAAATTGAAAAATTAATCCTTTCGAAAACCGGAGTCGCTGTAGTTTAGAATGACTCCAGCATCACTACTTGTGCCTAGAAGGTAGGTTCTGTCACCCACTTTCTTTACCTTGCTAGTGTAGATGGCCCGGCATTTACGATCTTGCTGGCTTAACTCACTTCTCTCTCCATGCCCTCAATAAGGCTACTTTAGTTTCTGGTAACCCAGAGAGGCACGCTTATAATTAATTAATGAACATATGAAGTTGGTCGAGCACAGCTACTAATTTGTAGGATTCTTTTTACACTTTTGCTGTGATTTGATTCCTGAATTGTCTGTCCCCCTAAAACTAAATATTTTATCTTCATTAAATTTTCTTTAAATATACAGACCTGCCAACATTCAAATTTAAAAAATCATGAGGTCCTCGATAAAAATTTTCAGGCCCATAAATACAGGTTAGATATAAAAAACAACAAATGAGAATCTTTAAATTTAAGTGACATACCTGTACATATGTTACATGGTCTCTGCTTCAAAATTTATTTCAACAAATTATAGGTTGCAGATTTAATTTAGTTGAACATAATTTAGCGCTGTCATGTAGTGATCATGCAGGGCCGCAACTAAAAAAGATGTAAAATAACATTCTGCTCATGTAACACTAAATCACTATTCACAGCAAAATTAATTTTTTTATTGGAAGCAATACACTTCACGTGTTAGTTGTGTTTTTTGTAGCGACATGTTTCACAATGTCTCCTCTTCAACTATGCGAGATAGAAAAATCAGCACGGCACATGCTACAAAACGCAAAATTGCTTCCTTTACGTGACTCGAGTATTGATGGAAACTCGTTACTGTAAGCTTTCGTAAAACTTGTTTTGTATCTTTTACAAACAAAATCTTGGGGCCCCGAAAAATTGTGAGGAAACACTATTTTGGCGTGAGGGCGTGAGATAGACCTTAAAATCGTGAGCCTCACACCAAAATCGTGAGAGTTGGCAGGTCTGAATATACTGTAAAAAGAAGCAGAAAATAAACTTTGCACACGCATTGCGTAACTCATGCTTTACAATAAAGTAGGCCTGTGCGGATATCAGTTTTTTAGTTATAATTGAATACTAACATAAAATTATTCTCAAATTGAAAGAATAAGTTGATGTGTAGTGTAGTGTAGTGGCTTCTGGGAAATAAGATAAATAATACTAAATTGAAAGTTTGGTTAAGTTTGGTCAACTACAATTGCTAGAATAGGTAGCATTTTGTGAAAATATTCCAATTTTGAAAGGAAAACATAAATAATTATTGTACATGGTTATCAAAATATTATCTGAAAATTAAAAAAATAATTTTTTTAATAAACAGAGCAAAGTGAATATGTAAGGCAATTGCAGTGTGTGTAAAGAAACTTCAAGAGGGTGGGTTTAAAAAGAATGTACAGTGAGCAGTTTCAATCTATATTTAAATATGATGTAGGGCCAAAAAGAATTTAAAACTTTTTTGTTGGAACTTTTCACTATGCAAAAATAAATCATTATATTAACATTTATGGATTATATATTTTTGGCTTGTTTTAACTAAAGTGTAGGCAAACAGTAACTGCTTAGAATGTTCCTCTCTTTTTCAGTCCAGTATTTTAGGCACAGTTTCTCCCCCTTCCGAGTGACATTTTTTTTGGGGACCACGAGTGACAAGATAATTGCCTGAGCTGTCACTACGCTAGAAGTGAGGATGTAGGCTTGTATCCGGCCGTCGTTCACTGTTTACTATCAACTAGAAAAACGTAGTCGTAGGTTGTTAGGCTTTAGGAACTTTGCTGTGACTATGTGACCAGCTGTTTTCCACGAGATCTATACAAGTTTTTTTTCTCTTCGCTACCCCTTTCTGAACTAAACAAATCACATAGCTAGATTACATGTTAAATCCTGCTTTACTATATTAGTCTTCTCAAAATTTACGTGGCCAGATGTAGCAAATAAACTCCACATAAATAAACCTAAAACATTACATATATCCTGTGGAAAATTTAGCCCAGCCCAATGGGAAAATCTTCTGCGATCCCAAAATTTTTTCTGACTTTCAAGATCCCGCACAGCCGTATTCGTTAGCAACTGAATATTCGTTTTTTCAAAGTGTCACTATTCAATATCAAATTGTATAAAACTGATAAACTATTTATTTTATATTCAAAAGATAAAATATTTACAGATATTCAAAAATTTAAATATTCACACCGGCCTACAAAAATTTGATACATTTGTTATAACAAGAATCAAAATATTCTCTGTCTGGTAAGAATTTTGTTCGGAGGATATTTCACTAAAAAAATATTATATCTTAATTTTTAATAACAAGCCATTGAAATGGACTTTGCCAACAGTTCAGTGCCGTTACTATTTATTTTAATTTATTTTGGTCACAGTAAAATGTCACATTTGCAGTATGGTATTGCTTAATTCAGATGTCTAACTGCTAAAATAAATTTATAATTAAATAAAAATTTTATTGAAATTTCCATTAAAAGCCTCTGAAATGGATTTTGAACAAAAGTTTCACTAAATTTTTGTAGTAGACAAAATTAGGTAATTCAGGTGAATTTCATTTTTATTTTGTGTTTCGCCTTGGATTTCAGTGTTTGGAAGTGTATTGACGTCTATTTCGGTTTTATCGCTATTCGCCATATAATCTTGTCTCTAATAGTAGTATATACTTAAAACAAATATTTGCAATATTAAGTGCGACAATCGCTAGTGCTTCTAGCGCGGTATCACCTCTAGGCAATGGCTGTGGACTGGCACACAGTCTTCTCTTCGTGCATAGGACAAATTAGAGATTTTAGTGGTAACCATAACCTTATATGGTGGAGAAATGATAATGGTGTAATGAACGTTCCTTGAGTGCGTTCAAAAATCTCTACTGGATTATTCTGAAAACACACGTTTTAACCATTTTTCACCGTTATAAAAATACAGTTTAAAAATGAAAACGGAATAGAACTCATATCTGCTCTCAGAGTTTTTTTTTAATGCTTTTTGTAAACAGACACCTCTCAGATATCTTGAGCAGTTTTTAAATTGGGGGGTTTCGTATGAAGCTCTGCACACTGTGTGTGTGCCCGGATTGGTGGGGCACAGTTTGTAGCACATCTAAAACTACACCATTTTGATGAAAAACAGGTAGAAGTATGTTGAAATAATTGAAGCTGATACAAAATTTTAGAGATACTTAGTACAAAGCCAGTAAATGGTTGGTTGTTCTGTAAGATTTATGTAAAAACATGAAAATCAAAACTTTGAACAAATGGCATGAAGTGAAAAGTACTGGAAAACAATGATTTTCATATAAAATCAAATCACTAAGTATATGAGAGAGTATATTAAAAAAATTCTACAAAATAATTTTTTTTAAAGTAACACTTTATTTTTTTATAAACAGTAACAAGTATATAAATTTTAATATCTTTAAGTACCATTTAAAAAATTACCAACAAATATAATATTATTTCACTGTCAACCCAACAACACAATGAAAATTAACAGTTAAAATAAACAATACTGTATATAACATTTTTAATATCTAAAATTTTGTAAATGAGATTGCACATTTACCATGATATCTTTAAATGACAAAAGTTAAATTTAATTAAAGAAAATATCAATACATGTTCTTGTTCTATATAAATGCAAAATGACATGATTAATTACCTACAACAAAACTTTTGCATGATACATTAACACAATTTCAAGGTAGCTCTTAAAATACCGACCACCCACAATCAATAGAACACCTGAATGTTTTTCACAATACTGAATTAGTAAGTGATCCTACAATAACTGTTTACTAGATTAAAAACTACATTCATAGCAAATTGCCATTTTTTTTTAGCACAATGAAATTAACTAAAGACACATGTAGTTATGCTAAGAACTGTCAGCAATGAATAAAATTAATTTTTCAGTCCATTATTTATTGGAGTGACTGAAAAAACTATGTAAATTACTTGGCCATAATGGAAATAAATTATCTATCAACAGTCACTGGCAGCTTAAATTGTACATCCAAAAACAAAACTATATTTGCCTGCAGTTCACCACAAAACTCACCTCAAAAGAAAATATTTTTTTACTAGAACAATATCAATGAAACGCGTAACTGCATGACAGCACACAACTGGATGATACAATATTCCATTATTATCAAATCATGGTGAACTACAAACTTATACATAGACTGCTAAGGCTGTAATTGTGTCTGGAATACTTCAAGTCGATGAACTAGTGCTAAAGATTGTAACCAATTGATGTAACCTGGATCACAGAATAACAAAGAATCAAGTCCGTAAAAGGAAGTCCAGTGTTTGCAGACATCTTCAGGAACAGAGCGTATCATCTACGATTTGATTATACTTTCTACATCACTAGTTTTCTACATTAGTACAAGAAATAAGGACTGAACGTATATAATATTACTTTTACTTTTTTAGTTTAAATCGAATACGAACATCACATTTGAATAACAAAAATTAGATTTGGAAACTTGCTAACAAAAATATTTCACATCACATAACAAATACGTATGGAATTAAAAAGTAGTGTACGTATGTAGTGTAGTAGCTTCTAGGAAATAAATAATCCTGAAGTAAAAGGGTAGTTAGGTACAGTAAAATTATAGTTCCCAAAATATTTAAATTTTATGAGAAAATGTCTTTATGCAGCTTACCTAACCTAACCAACATTTAACTTCAGTTTTCAATTGCTTTATTTCGTAGATCAAGCTACTCTACATATTATTCAGAAAATTTTTGTGAACTGCATAATCCATTTTTATAAAAAATTTTACATGTTTAAACCCATGCAATTCACTTTTTTTCGTTGTTAACAGCAGCTAGGTAAACTGTATTTTAGTTTAGCAATATTACGAACACAATTTTCTGCTTGTTTCCTTTGGAATCCAGGATCCTTATTTATGTTTAATTATGTTTTTGTTTTTGAGTGACAACGTACTTTTCATTATAGATACTAGATACATACAGCAAGATACTATTGTGTCATAAGGTGGTAGTAGATTGTTTGTGACTATTGATTTACATCCTATTGCAACTATCGCATTCACTTATTATAATAGCAATCGCACTGTGTTTTAGCCAGAGGTTGTTGACATTCACTTATTATTTGCCATTACTGGTGTGTGTGTGATGAAATGAAAACAAATAATAGTTTGTTTCCACGTTAAAATTTTAAAAATAGTCCACGTGATTTTTTTAGCTTTTGTTTCGCGAGACAGTAGCGAAATAACTTTGAATACTTATTTGGTTTTATAAAATGCAGAGTATTGTTCGTGATTTTGCTTATACGGTCTTGTGAAAACATCTAAACTGGGTATTTATCTATTTATATTGCACAAATGAATTTAAAAAGTAAACGGTATTCGACTAACTCACTAGGTATGCTCTGTCAAAAATATTCGTAACAAATTCAGGGTGTCTACCCATGTTGGGTCACAGAATTCCTGTATAATTCCCGTACATTCCAGTACACTAATAAAAAAGTTCATGTACATTTACAGCTTACACTATCACTAATTAGGATAATAGCAATGTTAAAAAAAATTGTACAAAAAAATGTTTACAAATAATATTTTTACCAAAAACTTGGATTTCAAGCAAATTTGTCACAGAAAAGTTAGGCCTACCTTTATGTTGATAAAATTTAGCTCATTCTAGGTTACTTTGCACTGCAGCCAAACTTTGCCACATGGCAACTGTCAAATTTTTAACTTTTATCTTTAGAGGCTGTATATATACCAGTACCAGTTTTGTTATTATTATTTTTGTTTCCCGTGTCTGTATTTTTGGTATATTTAACTTGTACTGTTTGTGTATTAACTTATATTTGTTGACGTGTCCTATACCATTTGTACAAATGTCTGTATGGTCAAATGGATGAAAATAAATAAATAAATAAATAAATAAATAAATAAATAAATAAACTACACGCACCCAAAACAATTGTGGCAGCAGTGCTGTTTTAGAAAGAAGCATGTGACTCGCATGACCTTGCGCGCGATATGCCACTTGCCAAATGCCATTTTTGCCAACCAAGTTCCTGTCCCACAGAGTACAGTACACACGCCCCTCGACGTAACACGGTAATCCATCCAAAGAAAAATGGAGCACTAATCAAAACAGCGCTAATCAAATAATTGGTTTTGCCGCCTTTGAAATATGTATGTTTACTGTACCATACTCCACATTTATCCCGTTTAAAAATTGGTTGTCTGTAAAGTCGGTTTACGGACGATAGTTTAACGTGACAACGACATAACAAAACATTGATGAAATGATTGCATACTTTTATGATTAAAATTGAATAATTTTTATTTTAATAATAAAGGAATGATAACTTTTCACTTCACTTTATAAACAGCCAAGTGGAAGAGAGATAGATGCGGCGCAATCGTACAATGAGCGTAACAGGACACAGTGTAACGGAAGAATGTGCGTAACGGGACACTTTTACGTGCGTGCAGCCGGCGTTCATCTATTTGTTAGACGTTGTCACGTCAAAAAGTTTTTTTTTCTTTCTGGAAACGTAATGCGCTGTCAACTTCAACTAGCGCAACCTGGCATGCATGAGATTAACTGACCTCGAAAGCTTCTGACCATTCTCGCCAGATGGAAGTAGTAGCATAAACATGGCTGTATAAACACCCTCCACGGATATATTAACGTACCTTTATTGCTTGTAAAACTTTTAACTAGACATAAGAAAACAGTCACCAAAAATTTGAATAGCTATTACGGAAAAGTGAAAACTAATGTTTTTTTAAATTCGTTATTTTATTTAAATTATACAAGTGCCGAGATTTATTATGTTGCATTGTGTTTGATACAAGTGCCGTTGCCATTATGCGGGCGTGTAAATTAAAAATATTTGTAGACGAAAAAGAACGCTACTTCAAAAAGAGCCCTAATTAATGGGCACTAATCGAGCAGCGTTACTTCAAGGGGTGGATGTATACTCACACAGAGCAAGACTGGCTTGCAGCTGTCGCCGGCCGGCGCAATTAACTTTGTCATACGCGCTTAATTTTTATACACACGTGATAATGGTCGCTTGTATACAAAAATAATACGACACTGCATATAATATGATTTTTGATTCATGACCACTGAAATCAGCATAAAATTCTTGCATTATACACCGGCAAATACGATATATTTTGCAGGTATGTTGTCTACTTTCTTCCGATGTTCACGAAACGAAAACAATTTTTTAATAAAAAGATTTATCATAAATACTTCTGCACACACACAAAGATGCATTATTAATATTACTTACCATCCGGACGAACTTTAACAATAACCACACTATACAACACGTAAAAATAAACTGGATGAAAAAATTTAAGCATGAGCGGGAACGACCATTAACGAATGACCACAGTAACAAAACAAACTGGGCGAGTCCACGCGCCTTACGCAAGTGGTTAACACGATTACGCGGCAACTTGTGTTGGTTGATCCCATCGTCTGCATTCAGCACTCTACAATAAAGCACCAGTATATTGTAGAGACGCAATAATCACACGATTCACGATTGTGTTGCAGTAAAATCTTCGCTTTTTAATATTAATATATAAATGTTGTTGACGGGCGGGGAAAAGTCAAAAGTTCCCGGACATGGAGATAAATTCCCGCAAAATCCCCGTATTTTCTCGGGCAGTATAATTCCTGTACAATTCCAGTTTTTCCCGGTCGGTCGACACCCTGAAATTGAATATTCATTATTTCGGAATGTAAATATTCAAAGTCAAATCAAATATGTATAATAAACTATTTGTAATTATATTTTAAAATTTAAATATTTGTACAGAATTCCAAATTAAAATATGAACTAAAGACAATAATATTTAGGAAGTAAAAATGTGACTTTTTTATTGTCACTTATTAAATAGGGCTGTTGAACTCCATAGTGACGTAGCACCACCACTTAAACTTTTGACAGCATCTAGAGTCTTTTTACAATTATAAAAGTCAATAAATTACTATTATTCATTTGAAGGTTTACCATATCTGGTTAGTCTAGATTCGTGGCAGCTGGGATTAAGTATACTTCATCCTGGTTGTTTGTTTTGGACTTGCTATCATGAACACTATTTATGTTTGAGACTGCCAATACATGGATGCTATTGCTATATACCTACCTAATTTTATTCAGGCAAAAAATGCTATGAATGTGAGTTACCAATACGCAAAATATGCTATGAACGTGAGTTACCAATACTATTCCATCATTCACCGCTACATTATATCTTTTCACATCTGACATAAAAACTTGGTGATTCAGTTCATGAGAGCCAACAAAACATGTCTACACAACTAATGGTAACCAACAAGGAAGTATTTAGGCTCAACACATTACTGATGAATCATTGGCAACTGCACAAAAATGAATTTTACATAAGAAGTTACTATAATGTGTATACACACCCAGGATTGCAAAGAGAGTTCATGTGTGGTCACAACAAAGACAACATGATTTGAACATAAAATAAGGCATAATTAAAACATTGCTAAAAAAAATGTGTTCAAATATCAAACAAGTTAGTGATAATAATATAATTCAAATACCATGAACCAAGTACGGTAATAACATTTTATAATTATGCCATACAAATACAGTTCAACATTAAATATATAACAAACCCCAAATAATCTATAATGAAGGTTATTAAAAATAATATCATTCATAAGTATGTATGTCATACATGCCAACACCACTTATTTATAATAAGTATAGTCAGTTGCTCTCTAAGGATTGAAACAAACTGCCAAAACAAATTTAGGCACAACATTGCTGGCTCTCTCGAGCACAGACTAGCATTGGAATGTTCATTAAAAACGAAAACAAAGTGACTTAACAAAAACCTGCTTAGCTGATTAGCAGATGGTTTCAGTGAGACGTAATCAAGCAAGCATGTAAGGCAACTACAACTCAATAATTACCTGGTCACAAAGGCAGAGCCACAATTTTATTCCACGTGGGTTTTTGTGGCACTGTCTGCCAAAAATTTAGAACAGCACTAAGTGGAATTTAAGGCCAAATGTTTTTAAGTTGCATAAAAAGTCCTATTTTACGTACAATCTAAGACAAAAAACACGAATTAAAAAAAAACTTAAATACCTATTTGAAGTATGCTACAAAGCAAAACACAGCTGTTTAACAAAATATGAAGCTAGGCGATTAATCCAGATCCCCCCCCCCCCCCCCTAAGCTAGGTATATGCCCCTGAAACCTGGTGTAGTAAGGGAGAAAAAACATTAATTTAATTACTCTATATCACACAAACTTATCAGTATGACAGAAAATAGTAGAATGAAAAAGCCATAACAAAATTATATTACAAAAACCTAAGGCTATTATTTTGTTTTCTTGCCATTACTATAATTATACAGTATTCCTGTAAATTTTATACAATAACTCTATAAAAATTTATGTTTCACCATAAATTTTGTCACTAGATGTTTACTAAGTGATGTTTTATAGCAGTAAAAAGCCACCCAAGGTATTTGTAATAAAGATCCCTTACGTGATCTATTACAGCTCACAAATAACATTTAGGTAATTAATACCTGGAGACAAAATTTGCAATCAAATGTAAAATATATTAGAGCTATCAACATCAATTTATAGGACTATTTTATAAATACTAGTAACGACAAGGAAACAAAATATTCAATATGGTGTATGAGACAAAGCCTTAAGACATTCATGTAAACAACAAATATATTCCAATTTGTTTTTGCTTTCATTTGCTTCTATGCATACACATAACTAAGCATAACAAAAAATGCACACACTTTGATAGGCGACAAAAGACATTGCACATAATCTCTCACACATTAAGTTTTTCTGTAAAACCAATGCACTTATTATTTGCAAACTGTTCTCATAAATAAAAACATACATTCAGCTGGTTGGCGATTATAACTTATAAAACTAAACCCACCCCTCGAAGTAAAGCTTGTTTGATATGCCCGATTTTTGAAGTAACGACGCCAATAAATTATAGCATGGTAAGTAGCACGGTTATAGATTCAAAGTAGCATTGTTTTCTTTTACGTGAATTTTTATTTCCGTGCATGCACAATGGCAACAGCACTTGTGTAGCATAAATACATTGCAACGAATTAATAACATAACAAATCAACAAACAATATTTTGCTCTTTCCTTAATAGCTATTCTCTTCCTTCAGTGCCTATTTATCTTCGGCAAAGACCCAAGTGTTCAGCCCATGCTTTATATAATATTGTCTATGCATCTCGGCAGCAGATCTGGAGAGTAAAGCTATAAGCCACTGGGCTAGTTTACCTCATGCCTACTAGGATACGCTAGTGCAAATCATGGTACACACACATTTAGTAAACGACAGAGTTGGGAATCACCTTAAAAGGTTAAATTATATTTTTAATAATAGAAAACATTAAATTTGTGATTTTTTTTCAATCTTATTAAAATTTTAATTTGTCTCCTACATTAATTACATAATTATTTTGTAACACTGAAATGTCAGAGTCTCTCATGAATGTCATGCCAAATCCCTATTATGTAAACAATGTGGTCCCTGAAACTTTAAAATTTAATTTTAGGTTATTTTATCTCAAAATGTTACTAAACACATTTATTTAAATGTTTTTTTTAAGTATAGACTTTAATATTTAATTAATTTTTAACGAAAATAAAATATTTAATTTCATTGGTACTCATACATTATTTAGTACTGTAAATTGATTTTAACAGGAGTAGTGTCTTGATTAACATGTTTGTCAGCAAGCACACTTCCCTGATTGGAAAACAAATTATTTTGATTAACACACACACTTATGAAAAAAAAACATATTTGATTAGCACTGTTTGGATTAACACTCTGTTTACAATTAAGGGCGTTACTTTGAGGAGTGGGTGTTTACACAAACTAAAAACACTAAAATGGTGGCAGACATGGCCTTTATAGACAGTTCTTTTTTAAAAATTGTATCCTGGTACATATAAAGTAGGACAGGTGTATTACTGAACTTTAACACAGATATTCCACCGAGTTGGTGCCTCACTCAAACATAGCTCCTGACAGGCAGAGCCTTAAACACTCTGTCCACACGATGCAAATGACACATCACACCAGACCAGACATGCAGTTTCTTGACACACTGTAATGCAACACAAGTGTCAAACAAGGAAAACAAGCTCTAGTCAAGGCACAGCCAAGTTGGTTATTTCATTTTCTTGTTATTCTGATTAATAATGGGATTTTCTTGTCACTTTATTCTGGTAGCACTCATGCTTTCGTTGTTGTGTTACAAATACTCTCACCATATATGTATTTACTATTTTAAGCTGTTAAGGGTCATGCAAATTATCATAATCATGAACTCTTGCATGACCTTTAACCACTATTGGATAATTTGTATTTCATAAATGAGTAATTTGAGATGAAACATAAAATGTGAGAGAACCATCATGATGAATTTACAGGAATAGCTCCTAAATACTTGAATTGACAAGAAAACAAGATAGCCAAATATGGTGTGCTAAACCCAGCCGTAGACAATTTACAGTCAAAATCTAATATGTATGCACAGGCTTCTGCTGGCTGATGGACAAAGAAAGAAACACATTTAGGCGAGTAATCACAGTTATAAACCAACACCTTGGGTGGCGAGACATCTAAATACTAGGTCTTTTCCTGTGTGCATTTGAGTAATCACATTCCTGTCTACTTTTCGTTCTGAATCAATAATACCACATTTTTGCGTGTGGGGCTCACTTGCAAATTAATATTTGAAAAGAAGCAGTTTATGGTAACTTGTAATCCTTAAACAACAACAACAACAAATGTGTATAAAACAAAGTCACATCAGATTATCCATCTCTTCACACACTCTGAAGGCAGTCGAACTGGACACGGCCAAGTGGGCCTGGGAAGCAAGGCTTGTTTGCGGTGGAGAGGAGGAAGATTGGCAACACTGTCTAGCCTGCAGGAGTGCGTAGCTACGTACCAGGATTTGTTCCACACTTTAAATCACAGTTGGACCTTGCTAATAACAGCCTGCTAGGGTGCACAAGCAAACACTCAGCAGGTTAATTGAGTGGTAATACTTTACTGTGCCTCAAGTCATGAACATGCCAGTAGGCCAAGTCTCTGTTTAGAAAAGTCAAGCTTGAACTATATGAAATATGCACTTTCACATCCCACAGACACATTCAATTTTATTATGAATAATTTTTAAAAATATTTTTAATATACTTGGCAATAAGGTGGAATGACCGCCTGCTACAACTAACCTTATAAAAAAACTGTTTTGACTATTGAAAAAACTGCAGGCTCATAATTACTGACACTAATAAAGGACAATGATTAGTTTATCAGCGGTGGTATCACTACCTGCATAATGCCACTGCAGAATACTACTTCAATTACATATACAGCAAAAAACTGTTAATCTTACAATACTTCGATGTTAATAATAAAAAAACTGCATCTAGAAAATATACCTAAAATTTTTCTATCTACATACATGCTTTAAATTTTCATTGGTTGCAAAAACTGCAATGGATTTTTTTTGGTCAAATTATTTAAAAACACAACTAACCCATGGTAAGTTCCTCAAACAAAATAAAAACAAGTATTCTAAGATTGAAATTAACTGAAGATTGAGTAAAAATATATTTGTTGTAGTAAACAAATCTAGCCTTGTATGTGAGGTTGTCTTAAAATCAATACTATCATTATTTTCGAGACTCTATATTATATTATATAATCTTCTTACATTTGAGATCATCTTATATTTCCGTCATCCCAAACTCCAGAGCATCGTTTTTCAAAGTCATCCTACAAAAATTGATGGATAGTATTCTTAACATTTATAAGAATTTAAATACTGATGTTTAATTTTGTTTCCTTAGAAAAACTAGCAAGATTTTATATAAACTACATTTAATATGCACTCAAACCATCATTTAACCTTACTTTTTTTTCATTGGCTTTATTAAAATAATTGCTAGATACTGAGTAAATACATAGTTATAAGAATATTCTTATAAATGTAATTATTCACTAACCATAATTTTAATTTCATACTGAATTTATGCAAACATGTAATTGTTATCAGCAAGAATATGTAATTATTTAACTGCAAAATAAAAAAAAATTTCCCCACAAAAAAATAAAATAAATTATTGGTATCTTCCGCAACTCATATGTTTTTTAAGAAGTGTGTTTGAAATTTACAGTGAAAATTTCTTTGGAGCTTGACTCGAGCTTAACTTGAAAAACCCTGGAATGCAAAAAATGAAGTTTTCCAAAACCGTAAAATGTTGTCCTTTTTTTTTTTTCCATTATCATAAATAAAATTAGATTTCAGTAATATTATTGGTGTGAAAAGGTACTGAAATATACCCGGAAGCCACTGGATCAGTCTCCTCAAAAAGCGATATCAGTGGTGAGATTACTAATCACTAAAGACTTGTAAAATTCACGTTATTTTCTGGCTCCAAATTAATCTGCATGACGCGTATTCTGTATTTTTAGGCATTCGTCATTAGCTTCTAGTCCTTCAAGGCATGTCAAATAATTAGTGATCCAATGACTCAGGTCCTTCAATTGTACAAACCTTTTCAATCCAGATTGTTGCCGAGTAAATATGCAAATTTTGCAGGTTTCTACAAATCACATATATGGTTCAACTAGACTTTTAGCATATCCACCTTTGTGAGATACTGCTGCACTTACGTGAGATATTTTAAACTTTGCATAACTAGCCACAAAACTAAAATGCATTCAATTTAAGTATACAAATAAAAACATACGGTAACGCACATTTTAACACATAAGTATAAACATTAACTAACAGTCCAAAATAAAAACCTTCCTTCTCAAAACAAAATGATTGGAATGTAAAAAAATTAAAAATAAATCAACCATGATTCCTGGTCTAACGGGGCAGTACACTTCCAATACACTATGTTGAAATTATATTTGCGATATTATCAGTACTGATGTGGTTACTGTAAAATTCTTTCAAGCAAATCAGATTATAAGGTCAAGACTAAACCAAATACCTTAGTTGTTTATGTTGACCACTATAAGAGTAATACATCATTCTTAATTAATAAAAAATGGAGAGAAGAAAAATTTTGTGACCAAATACAATAGAGTAAATTTATATACAGAAATGCTACAAGATATAGCCATCTGCTTACAGGGAAATTGGACACACTTGCTACCAAATTAGTGCCTAAATTCCTCATACAACAAATATGTACATATAAATGAACTGCCACTAACTACAAATCCCTACCACAAAAGCCTCATGCCTGAGACCACTGTCGCCAAGGACCTAATTCTTGAATGCAATTTCCGTATAGGCCTGAGTGAATACTAGTTTTTTGATGCAAAGTGAATATCAAATTGAATGTTTAAAAAATTTGCAAAGTCAAATCAAATTGCGAACAGTGTTCTCGGCGACGCTGTATTACACTTATTTTATAAAATACAGGATTGAAGTAAAAAAAAAAAAAAATTGTTAAACATTTGTAATGTTTAAACTGATTAAGTGATTAATCAAATGGGTTGTACATATAACATCATTTAATAAAATTATAAAATAACTATGCATTATAATTAATAGTGAGCATTCAAGCATTCATAAAAGCAAAAGGAATGCCTTCTTTTGATTTATTTTAAGTAACCAACTTCATTCAAGCAAAACCTCTACAACACAAAAAAAAAAAAACTAAATATTTTCACGAGCAAAAGCTTCCAAGCTTTGTAAGAAATGCCAAGTTTGACATAACATGCAAAGCCTTGCATCACAACTGAAGCTTCAAATAAAATGAATACGTATCAAATTTCCAGGTGAAGTAAAATCCAATATTAAAAAGAGCTTTGATTGATTGGCTTAGTCGAAGCTTTGCAATGGCCTACTTCCGTACGTATTCACCATGGACTGAATTTAAGGGTGGGAAAAATCTATACTTTTTTTTCTCACTGTCGAAAAAATATATTCCTTAAGACAGTCTTAGTTACTCATTATATTATATTATATTATATTATATTAAGTGGCATCTGCTTCCAATGCTTAAAAGTAATGAGAGCTCACTGCCTTTACTATTGCTCTGTTTCCTCCCCCTTTGCCCCTCACGATCTGAGCCCTTCTTTCCCACGTATTCCAAGGTGCTCACAATTATTACACATCTCAGTTCTCACTTAGTGTGTTTCACTGAAATGCTGTCTTGTCAAAGCTGCTACTTTCAACAAACACTTATCACTTGTCACAGCTAACATATTTTGATCGGTGACAAGGCATGTTTCAACAGCTCATTTGTTTTCGTGCGACAAACATGACCTAGATTCGTCGCTGTGTTTAGTACAGCCATCAGATCGGATGCAAAAAAAAAAGTTGGATATATTTTGGTATCAAAAACTTTTATGAGTACATAGCGTGCTCCCACATTTATTACACATTTTCCTGCACATAAGTGAATAAAATAACGATTTAGCTCTAGAGTAAATATCACACTCAAATACTTTCCTGTATATTCATATTTGCAAAAAATAAAAAAAAATAAAAAAGTTAGGCACGCAGAAAAATGGAGCAAGTCAGGTGTAAATTTGTTACACGTGCATACCAACAATGGATAATTAATCGAGTTGCAATGATTTGCAACATCTATAATGGCTACTGGAATACATTAGTGGTGCCACAATGATTATAGCAATATTGTAATCAGTGTCAGACAATCATCAACACAGCAAAGGAAGGTCACCAAACAGAGAATGAAGATCACCAAATACAGAGAATGTCTCAAAGATCACCATAAAACTACAAAAGCAAACATTTTTGCAAAAAACACTGATATGCAATATTAAGATCAGGTCCTGTTTTTAAAATAAATGCATTACTTTTCATATTTTACTGAAAAACATCACATCAAAAGAATTTAAAAGCACGACAAGTGTCCAAAGTGTAGTAGTCTGTTAAGAAAGCTCTGCTGAAATATTTGCTGGTTAGCTTTGTAATCTGAACTTAGTAAAATTTCTCTAGTTTCTAGTACAGCAACCACTAAGTCTATACCACACTTAAAATTCTTACTTTTTAGGCGAAATGCAAAAACTTTTAAGAAATAAAAATGGGATGAATCTTGATTGAGTAAAGCCAAGTTGGGTTGAGAGAGATAACCTCAGTTCAAGCTTTGACACAGTCAAGTCAAGTTTGTCAGATACAACAAAGAGAAATGTAATTTTTATGTTTTGTTTGCAATTCACTCAAAAATTTTTTTCAAAAAACTTGTATAATAAGTGATTTTTCCTGGGTTAGATAAATTTTAAATTGTAGTATTTACTGCTGCGACAGTGAGAGATGTTTCAATAGAAGTATTAATATACGGCAAAACCATAATAAATTAGTCCTCTTTTAAGATTTGCTTCTATTTAAAGAAAAGTGTGAAATGAAATTAATGTATCTTTGGTGATTTTTTTTTTATTTCCACACAGGAGAGTGAAATCTCAATATACAGTACTTGATTAAACCCACCTTTTTAGTACTAAATAATGAAAGAACTTAGAACTGAACTGTTAATACCTAAAGGTCAAACATCTTGCTAGAACCTGAAAATATGTATTATAAATTGAGAAATCCTTTATAGTGAGGTACTTTATAATGAGGTTTCACTGTACAGTAAAATAGTTGTGAGAATACTTTTAGTTACAGTGCATGACTAAAATTTGAAAATTCATAAAAATTGTAGTTCTTGATAAATGCTTCGTTTACCAAAATACAGACGAAACCTGCTAACAAAATGCCTCTAGACACTTTCTTCCTAATGTTAAAAGTATTTTTAATATGAATAACAAGGTAAAGATTAACTTCTGTATCTAAGGAAAATTCAAGAAAAAAAATTATGAGACAAAAAAATTATGATTAGAAAGCCTTGTTGAGACATGTTGAAATTCCTTTCAGAATATCACAACCTACGCTTAAAAACACTAACTTTAAAATGTTTACCAGCAAACGGAGAGCTATTCCACACTAGAACAACTATGTAAACAGTATCATGTTTGCAGGGCTACCAGATGTGAGAATATTTTTTTCTAAGTCAGAGATTCTACAAAAATATTTTCTTTGAAATTTACTAAATTTTTCAATCCAAAATTAAGTGAGAGATTATTTTTGAGGATGCAAAGAGTTTAAGTTCAGCAAAAAAAATAAAAAAAATTACTGACTTTTTGGGCTGAGTCATATGTCAACAGTTCAGGTTCTACCACAATGAGTGTGGAAGTGCAATTTACACTTTTGAAAATATTTACCTCAATTAGAACCAGCATTGGCAAATACTAAAATTAAAAAATTAAAAAATTAAAAAAATAAATAAATAAATAAATAAAAATTGTCTAAACCATGGTTTTTTTTAGTATGTTAGTTCCTTTGCTTGTTACCATGTTCAAATGAAAGCCATACAACATCTCGCTTTCTGCCACTCATGTTAAACCAGAAAAGTTATAACATCAAAGAACTGAAGTCCAGCATATCTCCACATCTGACTAGGACTTAACCAGGGTAGTCAGGGATTTCCCAAAGAATAGGAATTAACTACTATTTAATATTTTTAATTTTAGAGGAGTATTTAACTAGGTATTATTTACAACTTGTTCAGATAATTTAATTGATTAGATCTTGATTAGTATATAAGTTTTCGTTCCTGTAAATCACAAGAAACATTAATGACCAAAATTTTGTTGTTAGGTACTAGAGTATAATTAGATATTTCATTAAAATTATTAAGATATTCTATTTAAAAATACATTATTAAAAAACAATTTGGTGTTTTTAAACTATTGTGGTTTAAACCAGCCAAGCCACCCTGATATTACACATTTTATAGGAAGAAAAGTATTTACAGTGGATTCATACGATTTCAACAGACAAATTTTTTTACATCCAACAATTTGTCGTAACTATAATTTTTTTTCTAATACTCTGCAAACAAACTTTGTATTACATTAACTTGAGCCAACTCGACCATTTACATTACCACCTGACTAAACTTGGCTTGACGTGTAAACAAACATCTCAGTTTGACTTAGAAAAACCAAAACCTCAACTAGTCCATTTCTAGAAAAATATTTTATACAGCAGAGTTATAATAATCAATACCTAAATCCTTTATCACAATTTTTTTTACATATTTTGCAACTAAAAAATGCACATGTAAGAATGTAATTTATTACCTAACCCCAAATTAGCAGTCTTAACTGCAGCGATAAAATAGGCCTACAACAAGTACATCAATTATGACTAGCCAAACAAAGCTAGTCGTTACATCACGTATTGCTGGTTTCAGAAACTGCTATCAAACATGTATAAAAACTCAACAAAAAAAAAACAATTGAAAAATTTACAGGCGTAACCAACTTACTGGTAAACATAGAGAGACGATTCTTAGTTTCTGGAAGCTAATACTTAAGTCATGATCGATGCTTCGTGAGCCCTGATCATGCCGTTTTGTGTTTGGGCACGCTGTACACACGCTCCACCAGTGCCCTGAAGATGCTGCCCGGGAACCTCTGGTGCTTCTCCATTAGCTCTTCCAACGCTGCTGCCACCTGCGCAAACGCAACTTCCTTCTCCACCCAGAGTACTGCACCGCCTCTCCAGCTTTACTTCAGTCGCAGCTTTGTTCATCACCATAAACTGTTACAGTAGGCCCTGAGAGTTGGAATGTTTATTTGTTTAATATCATTTATAAGATCCCCACTTTAGCATAATCTGGCTAGAAACAAGTCACCTAGCACCTAGGTAGCACAGTTTCTTCACATCTCATTGAATGGCTGGAGCAGTCTTGAACCTACATCCTGTGGTGCAGCAAATTCTAGTAAAACATATTTAACATAATAATTTACAAACACCCATAGTAAATTTATTTAGAAAAATGCAAATATCTGTTTTCTATATATTAAGTAAATTATTAAAAATAAATAATAAAAACCAATATGGCATTGGCAACTTACCGACAATCAATTGCAAGTTATGTATGTGTTATATAATTGGTGTAAAATGTAACGCTCAAGTTAACATAGGTCGGTTAAAAGAGGATCTACACAAATGATTCGTTGTTTTAAGTTAAAAGTAATGTAGGGCTGAAAGAGTAGTAGCAAACACCATAATATATTTTATTTTTAAGCTAAGAATTTTAAAAGTATGTTGAGCCTGTGTTATTTTTCACAGGTCTACTGTTAGTTGAAACAATGATCCCTGGGCTCTAGTGAAAAGATGGGCAAAAAAAATTGGCATGTTTACGTTCTTTCCATTTGACAGCTAGCTAGAGGGGATGAGGGATGAGAAAGTAGAATAAGGGGGGAGGAGGTAAATTACATAATATCAGCTTCCGGCTATTTTTAAAGATTTATGAATCTTTACTTTCGTCACTTGTCACACAGGGCTTATGAGGAAGTTAGAAATATTCAACCTACGGTACCAGACGTTTAGTGTGTTTGCACACAAGAAGGAAGGGAGGGGGAGGGGTAGGAAGGTTTGGCTGTTAAGCTTTCAGTGTCACTGGAATTCTATTTACAGTTCTCGGTGCAGGTTATACAGCTGAGAACCTTGACCTATTCAGTCCCCATCAGCAGCACGTAACTTCGCAGTGTGACAAACCATACAAGTGCTCCATAAAGATCACTGCCACCACAAAAAAGCAGAGTGTCTTTATTGAGTGACCGATTTCAATGTTTTGTTGAAAGTACAAAAAAATTGTTTGGAAAATTGTTAAAAAAAAAAATTCCCTAGCCTGGTATTTTGTTTATTCACAAAACACAAACCTTCAAAACGGCAGCGTGTGCAAATATTCTGTGTCAAAATAAAATAAATTGGAACGTGTTTTTTTTTATATTCATGACAAATTCTGTTAATGAATTTATACATAACTGAAAGTTTTTGAAATAAATGAGAAATTGAGTACATAATGACTGTTTATTTTTGTTGTATAAAATGATTAAATATTGACCTACAGGTAAGATATCAACTCAAATCTTTATTAATGAGTAATTGAGTACATAATGATTGTTTATTGTTTGTTATATGAAATTATTAGGTCTAGGCTTACATGTAAGATGTATACTGAATTCTTTATTAAATATTTTAATACAATTATAATTTTTAAATACTGATTCCTAATTAATATTAAATGCATCAAAGCTACTATGTCATATAGTAAGACTTTAAATATAATTCTGCCCTAAATTTAAGATGACCTCACCTGTAATAATGGGCAAGCTCAAATGTAGGGCAATCAAGAATGTTAAGACGACATTTTGGAGGAAACAGGTGGATTCATTTGCCTGACGACTGTCTTTGCTTTTGCACATTATAGAGGTATTTGAGAAGCCCTCAATAGAAATGAATTTTATGTTTATTATTTTACTTCTTACCTCTATGACTTTGTCTTAGTCCTGTTATGAATTATATTTACCAGTATTGTATCTCTATGGTCAGGTCAATTTGGTGTTACTCTTTAAGTATTTTCATGTTTTATCTAAGTAATAATTTTATGAAATGTCTTTGCAAACATTTGTTAAACGGCGACGAATAGGAAATGAGCTTACACCTTTTAATATTGTTTTTGGGTCATTACTGAGGAAAGAGTATATGTGATTGGACGCTCGACTGCGCATATATTTTATTTAAAGAATTTAGTATTTCCAGTGTGATTTCGGAGAGTGTTCAATAGAGAAAGCTTTGACTGTTTGAAACAAATTGGAACTTGAGTTTCTGTTCTACTATCATGGGAGAAGGATTAGAGAGAAAGAGCTCCGTGATTTAGTCATAAATGAATGTAAGAATATCACGTAAAACATTGGTACGACGACTGAATAGCTAGAATCTACGTGAAATTGATGATTTTATAATAAATACCGGAACTACACAATGAAGAAGAGGTAGTTACCGATGTTCGAAGCTCTACTAAAGAATCGACGACGACGATAAGTTTTGACTAACAGCATAAATAGAACTGGATCAACGACGAATTAAGAAGAAAAGAAGAAAAGGACTATCAATCTTCGAGATGGAAGGAGTTCGACAGCGGTAGACGGCATCGTAGACGGTGTACCGGAGGACATCATCCTTCTAGACGACTCCAGGTGACCGACGCCAGTCCTGCTGGAGTACCAGCAGCACGAGAGGAGGTGCATCGAGACGGAGACCCAACCAGCGACATCGGAGGAGAGTGAGATCTAACCAGCAACATCGGAGGAGAGACAGGGGTTCGGAGAGGTTTTCCACAGCCTCTTGGTATTGTAACGACGCGACGAGGTTTGTTTGCCCCATCCCCGAATTAACAAGAACAGCGAGAAGTTACCTGTCCTATTTTAATGGCAAGATATCTTAAACTATGATGTTTACAATCAAGACCTAATTTGAAACTCGCAAAAACAACTTAATACTACTTAACTACGTAAAGACTTGTAGCTTGTACATACTGGACCTGGTTAACTGACATTGATCAGTAATATGTACGATATCAAAGTTAAAATCTGTTAAAGTCATTAATTGTCTTGAATGTTTAAAGAATAGCCCCAGGTCCAGAAGTCTTGAGACAGTTTGATCTACCGAAAGAGACTGAGCTAGTAAAAACAAAGAAAAGACTAATTTGCCAGTTAAAATGTGTTTCAATAATATTTAAAATATTGACTGATAACCAAACTATTATTCAGTGATACAATTACGTAAAACGTAATTAGTTCTGAAAGACATTTAAGTATAACGGATATTGAAATTTTGTTTAATGAAAAACCTATTTAAACATGAATAATTGTCTCAAAGGTATTTGTATGTTGCTTGCTAATCATTGACTCTGTCACTTTTCATGTTACAGTTGGATATGTTGCAAAAGAGTATTGTCACCCATACAACCATGATTTTGACCCTAGTAAAAAGTTAAATTTTCATTATATTTTATTTTTCCGATTGATAACCATACTTACATATCATGTGTATGGTAAACCAGATAGACAGAAATATTTAGCTTGGATTGTCTTGAAAGAATAATTAGTTTTTATTACACTGAGATCAGCAGTCATAGAGAAGTTAATTCTTTTAAACACCTTACTTATATTTGTTGATTTTAAGGTCAGAATACTTACACCAAAGAGAAGGAGACATACTGCTAAGGAATTATACGACATTTTATTGTTTGGTATTCACACTGAGTCAAACTACACCAGTACATACAACTTGAGAATAATTTATTTTCACTATCAACATAACAAGACATATTTTAGTTAATATTCTGTATAGGTTAGTAGTTGTGCTACATACACAATCACAGCACTAGTACTTTATAGAGTTTTAACGGCGCCCAACTAGACCACATTTTACATTATAGATATTGGCATTTTAGGAAATATACTCCATAGAGTAATTCTGAAAATACTTATAGAATTTTTGATCACCCAACGGTGGCACACCCTTTTGAAATTTTGGTCGCTCATCCTTGGAGCTGTCTGAAAAATAACAGAAGAAAAGGGAAAATTCTAAAAACACTTCAGAATTTTTGGCGCACAACGTGTAAGCCAACGTTAGGGACTATTTTATGATCTTTTTTTGAACAACTCAAGACACTTTGAAAAATACAGACAGTAATTTTATTTTGTCAAGATGACAGACACAGGTAGGAAGTCATATTTTTTGAGAGGTAGCAATGACACTTCTGACTCTAGTCCTGAACGAGAACCTAGAGAAGTAGTACCAGAACAGCACATCGAGACTACTGGTATGGAGTCACAGCAGGAAATGGAGTTGGGTCATTCGCCGCCGACACCAACTGTTACCCTAGATGCACTGTTCCAGTTCATGAATAAGGAGAAATTAGAACGGGAGCGTAAAGAACAGGAGGAGAAACTAGAACGGGAGCGTAAAGAACAGGAGGAGAAACTAGAACGGGAACGGGAGAAACAAGAACGGGAGCGTAAAGAACAGGAGGAGAAACTAGAACGGGAACGAGAGAAACAAGAACGGGAGCGTATAGAACAGGAGGAGAAGTTAGAAAGGGAACAAAAGGAGCGAGAAAACGCCGAAAGACTAGACAATTTAGTGCAAGTCTTAAATAACACTTTAGGCAGGATTGCAGATGAAACAGCAGAAATCAGGCATGACTTAACTGAAACACAGCACGAGATGCAACAGAAGTTTTCCAGTGTACACACTCGTATTGAAGGTGTAGAAATATTCAGTAAACGCACTGACGATAAAGTAGTACACTTAAGCGAGCGTCTAACAGGAAGGTTAGATATGGTAGAGGCGAAAATAGGGGAAATAGAAAGAGAATCCAGACACATCGCAACATTCTCGCCCCAACTAACGACTCACCACACTAGCGAATGTAATACCGACAAGGAAGACACGCCGGTAAACAAATCGATAACGATAGAAGCCGAGCGAAATCCCGCGAATATTAGTACTGCAATTATGTCAGCAGATCCGGTACTTACACTACACCACCCTTCTAAGAAATGGTTGGATGACGTTCCAACATATTCAGGGAAAAGTAATGAAAACCCTCGAAGATTCTTAAATCAGTTTGGAGAATATTGCCACACATTTAAGTTAACAGACGCAGAAAAATTGAAATGCGTTAGCCACTGCTTGAAAAACACGGCATATTATTGGTGGGAGTTGGCTAAAGATTCGGTACACGCATACGAATCGTTTCAGAAAGCTTTCATATCCCAATTTTGGAATACTCGTATCCAAAGCAATTTGCGAATACAGTTGCATTCTGAAAAATTCGAAAATCGTAAATTTCAAAATTTAGAGGCGCATATCAGCGATATGTACGAGAGAACTCGTTATCTTGATTGCCGTATGGAAGACGAAGAGTTTATTGCCATGATAATTTCGCAATTACCACTCAATTATCAATTACAACTTAGTGGACGGCAATACAGTAATATTGTAGATTTCAAGGAACAACTGTTAACGTATGAACGACTCGTTAAGCTCGATAAAACGGTAACGCACAAAGAAACTAACGAGCGCAAGAACACGAACCAACAGACACCGTTATACAATAACTGGCGCAACCGAAATGAAGGGCAGAACAGCGGACACAAACAACCTCAAATTCACACACTGAACGTTGAAAACTGCGGAAGTAATTGGTATCACAATAGATATCGAGGTCAGCGATATGGTAACGGATTTTATAAACCACAGTACTATCGTCGTAGAAACGAGAAGCGACAAGACAGACGCGGAAATGAATCACAGTGGGAGAATAAACGTCAGGAGGGGACAGTTAATTTCAGAGAGAATTCAGGCGAAAATCGAACAACGAAAGAACGATCGGCAAATTACAATAATCATTCCGGAGGTCAGTACAGCATAAATGCACAAACGTTTGTACCGTCTGAAAAAGGGAACAGCTTTAGCACCACCATTCACGACGCGCGACAAGGAGAAAGAAATTCATATTCTATAGCGCCAAGTCACGAGCAAAGCAACACGGAATGGCCGCGCATGCAATCTACCAGAAGCTCAGATACAAACCAAGGAGGTAATAACACATTTTTGATTTCACCGAATGCAAATAATGGATTTGCTAATTTGTCACAAGAGCAAATTAGAGGATTTAAGGACAGTGCGGTAAACTAATTAGGGATGGCGAAAACCCGCTCCGCACGTCAGTCCCTAATTGTAAGTTAGACGGGGCTAGTATAAAATTGGATCCCGACGCAAATGACAAGAATAATTGTCGAAGCATACACACCATTATGTTCAAAGAAAACGAGCGTGAATTTTTACTCAGCGAGCCCACAGAAACCGAAGTTCAAGCGAAACAAGCACTATGTCCGGAGATATCGTTAACTTTAAACGGAGTTAAAGTGCCTGTACTATTAGACAGCGGCGCAGAGATATCCTGCATCAGCGAAGACTGCGTAGCCATGATAGAGAGCACCGGAATATCATTACCGAGAATGCCAGTACCGAGTTTAAAGATTCTAGGGGTTACATCAAGGGCTAGTCCCATCATTAATCGTCAGACCTTATTGGAAGTAGAAGGGTTAGGTAGCACCAAGTACATTAATGTATTAATCGTAAAAGGATTGGCCAAACCAGTAATTTTCGGTGTAGACTTTCTAACTAGCCATAAAATAATTTTGAATTTTGCAGGTTGGATGGTAACTGCTATGGATGACACAGAAAATACGAAAACTACTGAAAATTGGGAAGTTTCGGAAAAATGCATTGCAATCATTCATAAGGAAACTTCGTGTATTAATAGTGACATAAATTTGATGGCGACCGGAGCTGATTTAATAGAAGCTGTAAAGGGAATTACCATGGTAAATGAAACCGGTAGAAATAATCTTCTTCATGTCTTAAGAAATTTTCAAAATATATTTTCCGAAAAACCTGGGTTAAACAAATTATATACAGCTAGTATTCAGGTCATACCCGGTGAACCATTCCATAAAAAGTCGTATCCCATCCCGGCGAAATATTTGAAAGAGGCTGAAGAATATCTAGACTTAATGTTGGAATGGAATGTAATAAAGCGAGCGCCTAGCCCATTCACGAATGCGATACTCTGTGTGCGAAAGAAAGACGGAACAGTACGTTTATGTCCTGACGCGAGGGAGATCAACAAAATTACTGTTCGAGATCGGGAAAGTCCGAGACCAACGAATGATATTCTGCGATTATATCAGGGTGTCAAGTTTCTAACCACACTTGATTTGTCGGCAGGGTACTGGCAAATACCCTTAGAAGAAAGATCTAGACAGTACACATCATTCCTATTCAAGAACTCGCAGTATGTGTTCCAAGTCATGCCGTTCGGCTTATGTAATGCGGTAGCTGAGTTTACTCGTTGTCTGGACGAAACGCTAGGATCTGAGTGCAAAGGATTCGCGCGAGCATATGTCGACGACATTTTGATTACATCGTCATCATTCGAAGAACACCTGGAGCATATCAGCATTGTCCTAACGAAACTACGTGACGCAGGAATGACAGTGAAACTGCGAAAATCCGTATTTTGCCGACAAGAGTTACCATTTCTAGGGCATATTCTGACACCGACCGGAATTCATACCGATCCTGAAAAATTGAACAGTATTTCCAACTTCCCTACACCAAAGAATGTTAAACAACTACGTACATTCCTGGGAGTTATCGGGTTTTACCGAAATTACAGCGACAAGATAGCCAAGATCGCAGTCCCATTGTTTGATCTACTCAAGAAGGACAAGCTGTGGAAATGGGAAGCAGAACAGCGGAAAGCTTTTGAAGAACTCAAGAAGGTCTTTCTCGAAGAACGAGTCATCTATCATCCCATGTTAGGTCGGGAATTTCTACTATACACAGACGCATCTGATTATGCCTTAGGGGCGAAGCTCGCGCAAATGGACGATGAGGGAGTAGAACGTACCGTAGCGATGGCGAGTAGAACATTGAATTCGGCAGAGCGAAATTACACGGTCACGGAGAAAGAGACACTAGCAATAATATGGGCTCTGCAGAAGTTTCGAGACCTGCTTCTGGGAGAACATATAAAGCTAATGACTGACCATCAAGCCCTGATGTGTCTAAAAGCAGGCAAAAATTTTTGTAGCAGGCTGACACGATGGTGCTTGCTGATGCAAGAGTTTGACTTGGAAATATGCCACATTAAAGGGAAAGAGAATGTAGTCGCCGATTACCTAAGTCGAATACCCGATGTATTGAATGATGAATTGACACCGAGGAAGAACTCCCAGGAATTTTTGGTAGCTAATCTTGTGACACAACAACTTAAAGATAACGCAACAATCAAGAATGTTTTTGACCAGATAGCTCAACTGCAACAGGAAGATGAATTCTGCAAGGTCATAATAGATAAATTGAAGGGTTCAGAGGTTCCAACTAGGTTAGAGGAGAGATACTGCATGTCGGAGGGAGTATTGTTCAATCATAGCAAGGGAAAAGCCAGATTTGAAGAGCCATGGAAGCCGGTAATACCGAAGCGAAACATCAACTCGATTATTTGGGAGGTTCATAGGAATTGCGGGCATATTGGTTCAAAGAAGCTGACACAGTCATTGATTAGGCAGCTATACTCTCCGAATCTGCACAAGTCAGTCGCCGCCATTACTCGATCGTGCGACTTGTGTCAGAAAGCGAAACATGCCCAACAAAATCTCGAAGGTGAGTTTAAACCTATCCTTCCGGAGAGACCACTGCAGTTGGTATCAGTGGATGTATTGGGACCATTACCTAGATCAACAGCCGGGGTGAAATATGTGTTCGTGATGGTAGATTTATTTACAAAATACACCAAGTTGTATCCCATAGTCAATGCCACCAGCAAGATAGTATTCCAGAAAGTTAAACAGTTTATCGCGGAAGTGGGTCGACCGGTGAAAATTATTTCAGATCATGCCACACAATTCATGAGTCAAGTTTGGCAAGAAGGACTCAGAAAACTGCAAATCGTACCCACCACGTCTTCGGTGAGACACCCGCAGAGTAATCCTGTGGAGAGACAAATGCGCACACTTGGTAATATGTTGCGGACATTCTGCCACGATACACAGCAGAACTGGATGAGTAAATTAACGTTCATTGAATGCATTTTGAATAATACTATACACAGTTCTACCAGTGTTACTCCATATGAAGCGTTAACAGGAAAAAGATCATTGATAATACCGTCATCGTTACTACCGAGACATCACGATGAAGCTCTGGCCGCAGAAGATAAAGAATTAGTCGAGATACAGAAGGAAACTGAAGAGTTGGTCGCAGCCAAGTTGACATCCACGGCGGATCTTCGGAGAAAATACCAGAAAGATTCCAGCAAGATGAGTTTTAATTGTGGAGATTTAGTACTCAAGAGAACGAATCCAGTAAGCCAATTTTGGAAGTACGTTACTAAGAAGCTATTTCTACTCTTCGATGGACCATATATGATCACGAAGATTATTAGAAGTAACTGTTACGAACTGTCTGACATTAAAACGAAACAAGTAATAGGACACTATAATATAACGCAGTTGAGGAAATATTACACTCCTGTAGAATAGTATACACTGTTACACATATGTCCGTTTGAAGACATATATCGGTGACAATACTCTATGTTTGCAAGTAAGTATGTAAATAAGGTCAATAATATGAAATGTAAATTTTCTGCAAATAATTAGAATATAGATGAGATGTTTGTATGATGAGAAATGGTCCTAAGACCTATATCAGAGTATAGTTCGTTAGTCACATTTCTGAAGGGGACTATTCTATAGAGGTATTTGAGAAGCCCTCAATAGAAATGAATTTTATGTTTATTATTTTACTTCTTACCTCTATGACTTTGTCTTAGTCCTGTTATGAATTATATTTACCAGTATTGTATCTCTATGGTCAGGTCAATTTGGTGTTACTCTTTAAGTATTTTCATGTTTTATCTAAGTAATAATTTTATGAAATGTCTTTGCAAACATTTGTTAAACGGCGACGAATAGGAAATGAGCTTACACCTTTTAATATTGTTTTTGGGTCATTACTGAGGAAAGAGTATATGTGATTGGACGCTCGACTGCGCATATATTTTATTTAAAGAATTTAGTATTTCCAGTGTGATTTCGGAGAGTGTTCAATAGAGAAAGCTTTGACTGTTTGAAACAAATTGGAACTTGAGTTTCTGTTCTACTATCATGGGAGAAGGATTAGAGAGAAAGAGCTCCGTGATTTAGTCATAAATGAATGTAAGAATATCACGTAAAACATTGGTACGACGACTGAATAGCTAGAATCTACGTGAAATTGATGATTTTATAATAAATACCGGAACTACACAATGAAGAAGAGGTAGTTACCGATGTTCGAAGCTCTACTAAAGAATCGACGACGACGATAAGTTTTGACTAACAGCATAAATAGAACTGGATCAACGACGAATTAAGAAGAAAAGAAGAAAAGGACTATCAATCTTCGAGATGGAAGGAGTTCGACAGCGGTAGACGGCATCGTAGACGGTGTACCGGAGGACATCATCCTTCTAGACGACTCCAGGTGACCGACGCCAGTCCTGCTGGAGTACCAGCAGCACGAGAGGAGGTGCATCGAGACGGAGACCCAACCAGCGACATCGGAGGAGAGTGAGATCTAACCAGCAACATCGGAGGAGAGACAGGGGTTCGGAGAGGTTTTCCACAGCCTCTTGGTATTGTAACGACGCGACGAGGTTTGTTTGCCCCATCCCCGAATTAACAAGAACAGCGAGAAGTTACCTGTCCTATTTTAATGGCAAGATATCTTAAACTATGATGTTTACAATCAAGACCTAATTTGAAACTCGCAAAAACAACTTAATACTACTTAACTACGTAAAGACTTGTAGCTTGTACATACTGGACCTGGTTAACTGACATTGATCAGTAATATGTACGATATCAAAGTTAAAATCTGTTAAAGTCATTAATTGTCTTGAATGTTTAAAGAATAGCCCCAGGTCCAGAAGTCTTGAGACAGTTTGATCTACCGAAAGAGACTGAGCTAGTAAAAACAAAGAAAAGACTAATTTGCCAGTTAAAATGTGTTTCAATAATATTTAAAATATTGACTGATAACCAAACTATTATTCAGTGATACAATTACGTAAAACGTAATTAGTTCTGAAAGACATTTAAGTATAACGGATATTGAAATTTTGTTTAATGAAAAACCTATTTAAACATGAATAATTGTCTCAAAGGTATTTGTATGTTGCTTGCTAATCATTGACTCTGTCACTTTTCATGTTACAGTTGGATATGTTGCAAAAGAGTATTGTCACCCATACAACCATGATTTTGACCCTAGTAAAAAGTTAAATTTTCATTATATTTTATTTTTCCGATTGATAACCATACTTACATATCATGTGTATGGTAAACCAGATAGACAGAAATATTTAGCTTGGATTGTCTTGAAAGAATAATTAGTTTTTATTACACTGAGATCAGCAGTCATAGAGAAGTTAATTCTTTTAAACACCTTACTTATATTTGTTGATTTTAAGGTCAGAATACTTACACCAAAGAGAAGGAGACATACTGCTAAGGAATTATACGACATTTTATTGTTTGGTATTCACACTGAGTCAAACTACACCAGTACATACAACTTGAGAATAATTTATTTTCACTATCAACATAACAAGACATATTTTAGTTAATATTCTGTATAGGTTAGTAGTTGTGCTACATACACAATCACAGCACTAGTACTTTATAGAGTTTTAACGGCGCCCAACTAGACCACATTTTACATTATAGATATTGGCATTTTAGGAAATATACTCCATAGAGTAATTCTGAAAATACTTATAGAATTTTTGATCACCCAACGGTGGCACACCCTTTTGAAATTTTGGTCGCTCATCCTTGGAGCTGTCTGAAAAATAACAGAAGAAAAGGGAAAATTCTAAAAACACTTCAACATTTTGTAATTTGGGAGGCACAAGAGGAGACTGGTATGAAATTTAAATGCCTGACACATGGTAACTAAACCTGTGATAAGAAAATAACTAACAAGTAAATAAATATAATTTTATGTCTTCCAATGAAGAGTACGACAAAGCTAAATATTGAATTATTTTGCACTAGCTGTAGTACCTTACTTCACACAGTAAACAAAAAATTTTAACACAAGTTTTTTAAAAAATTATTATAAAAACAGATATCTAAATTAACATCAAGTGTACAACTCATTGATACTCCATTAAATGGCTTGCAGATTAAAAGAGTACATTTCGCTGTTCTTCGTGATATTCTCTTGGCCCACTGTCATTGAACAGTCTAGATACCGAATGGTATTTAACACACCAGAATTGGAAATACAATAGATGTTGCAGTGAAGATTTATTATCTTATTTATTTAGTCTTTTTCTATGGTTTTAGTTAAAAATACTTCATCTAACAGAAACATTATTTCAAAAAATAAAACATTGCCTATGTTCATCTGGTACAATGTAGCTTTAGAAAATTTAAAGAAGTTTTGAAATTGGTGAAGTAATTTTTGAGTAAAACTCTTACAAACAAACTATCCCATGCTACCTCTTTAAAATATTAGTAACGACTTTTAAGCTCACATTGTCACTAGAAAAATTTAAAGTACACGTATGCTACTGTTTGAAGTGAAGTACAGAACAACAGCAGGTAAGTGAAGTACAGAACAACAGCAGGTAAGTGATGAAGTCGTGGGAGCTCACCTTCTGCTGAAGCTGCTCTGGAGTGAGGCTCCCGTCGTACGGGATTGGTTCCCCCACGTGCGTGCACAGCTTCACGGGGAAGCCACCGTATATCGGCACTATGGGCAGCTTCGTGAGCGCGTAGATCTTCAGCCACAGGCGACGGCCCAGCGACACGCTACGGAATGCCTCTCGCAGGTTTTGCGTGAACACCGGGATGATTGGCTGAAATCCACGAAATCGTCAGCATCTTGAGAAACACTAAAGACAACACATCATAGCTGGTTTAAACTTACCAAGTTCACACATTAAAACAGGCACAAGAAAAAAAAATGATAATTATGGTATGTTGAAAGATTAATTTATCACATACAGTTAGAACACAATACCAACCAAATAAGAAACCCTCAGAAAGAAATGCTAAGAACACAGAACTTATGCAGTAGAACCAATGAAAAAGGTGTACCTAAAGCTTAGACTTAAAGGGCCCAAATATTAAAACCTTACATGAATTTCTAAAAATACAAACATTAGAAATAGAATTTACTAAAAATATTTTGCAAGCCCTCAGGTGAAAAGTAGCTTGTCTAGATTTTCTCTCTGCTTGCATTTAATGCTTCCTGATTTTTAAAGAATATATTTGCAAAATAATTATTCCTGAATTTTAAAGAAGATATTTGCAAAATAATTTAACACTAGCATCATCTACACAATCAACTTACACACTTCTACTAGAAATCCTAAGCTCTCAATTTCAAGAAACCACAACAATTATTCCTGGATATGCATTGGATGCTTTAGCAAACTTTTCCAAGAACTAATGGTAGTACTAATGGGTCTTAGCTTTGAAATGTCAGGATAAACCTAAAAAGGTCAACACATGATACAGAAATGCATTTAGTATTGCTGGTATGGATTTTATGTTTAGAAGTTATGTTTTTTTAACTGTACTAATATCTATGACAAAAATTGTTTATGTCCATGTTTAAAAAGCTCTCTTTCACCTAATCAATAGCCAATACGCTAAATTAAAGAACTTAAAATAACAATTATATATACATACAAACATTCCAATAAAGTTTGCAATTATGTTATATGCTTCACAATGCAATAAAATGAAAATTATTGTTGGTAAACATGTCCTATGTCTTCAAACATGTCCTACGTCTTCAAATATGTTCTCGGATTCTATTCCTATGTCCTACATTTCTAAATCCCTTATTCTATGGGGCATCAAGGCTCTCAAATCTTCCAAATCCACCGGCCCAGATGGCATCCCTAATTTTATCTTAAAAGGCTGTTCCTACTTATTAGTCTCTTCTTTATCATATCTTTAATACCAGTTTGCATTCTCAAGTTTTCCCTGACAAATGGAAAATAGCAAAGGTCATTCCGATACACAAAAATGGCTCTAAATTGATTGTGTCAAACTATAGGCCAACATCTTTACTTAATGGCTTAGCAAAAATATTTTAAAAAATTATACACAAAGTTTTAAATTTTTGACTTCAAAATAAATTATCAGCCAGTCAGCACGGTTTCAGATCTGGAATGTCCACCACTACTAACCTAATTACTTTTCTTAACCCAATCCATAATGTAGTTACTAACAGAGGTCAGGCAGATGCCTGTTATTTTGATCTAGCCAAAGCATTTGATACAGTAAACCATTTGCTACTTTAAAAAAACTATCAGACTTTGGTTTTTGTACTAAATACTTGAACTGGTTTTCTAGCTATCTCAATAATAGATATTTTTTCGTATCTGTCAATAACCATAAATCCTCTTTACACCAAGCTATTTCTGGAGTACCACAAGGTGCCACTCTCTCACCTCTCCTCTTAAATATATTTATAAATGACATTACCATGGTGGTGTACTCTTTGCAGACGATCTGAAAATCTCTAAAATAATATCTACAGTCAATGATTGCGCTCTTCTACAAAGGGACATTAATGAAATCAATAATTGGTGTCTTCTAAACTTGGTCAATCTCAACGATAATAAAACTAAGGTAATATCCTTTACTAGGAAATATAACCCTATAGTTTATAATATAATTACATTCTGAATAATAACACAATCTCAAAAACTTTCATTATAAAAGACCTTGGTGTCTCTAGATTCAAAATTTTCAACTGCTTAAATTCCATCTCAAGAAGAACATTTGCTATTATAAAATATATCACTCATTATGCTACCAATTCCGATTCAATTCTTTCTCTTTACTTGGCATTAATTTGATCTAAATTAGAATACTGTTCTCAACTATCTGGAATGACTTTGGGTCGACTGATATTGAGAAACTAGAAAATTTACAAAACAAATTGTCTCAACTAATAATTCAAAGAGGTTTTCCGCATCCCAATCTTATTCCTATAGCAGACCGTAGAGCCTATTTGGACTATCTTTTTGTTCATAATATTTATAGCTATAAAATTAAATGTAGCTATATTCTTGAGAACACCTAATTGAGAATCTCCCAATTCAATTCTCGCCTCTTTTCTAGTTTATGTACTATTTATAACAAGAATGATCTTATTTATAGACTCGTTACAAACTATAATAGACACAACACCAAGAAAAATTAATTTTGAGCAGAGCAATGTTTTGCTTATCTGTTTGTAACATCCTTGTTTAAGTGTTTGTACTCTTCTGTCTTTCGTTGTGTTGTGGCGCCTTCATGTGTGCGGTGCTGGTGGGTTATGTCGCATCTACTTACAAGTGGTGGCTACCCGCACGGATTGTTATCCTTGCGGGCGGAGCCCACCTTGCGTAGTGCAGACATGCTTGCGGTGCCTTGACACGGGCAAGGAAAGCTTTCTTTGTGTATTTGTGTTTGTCTATGTTCGTGCCCACCTCAAAAGTTGCAAAACTGTTAGTGGGCACGCCAAAAATTTAATAAATAAAAAAACAGACAATTTTTCATAAATACTTTGCTTTGAAATATATTTTGTAATTTTAAAATAATAAAATTGATGATTGTAACTAGTGATGTGTTGCTTCAACTTCTTTCCCATTTCTTGATTCAGTTCCTGTTGTTCTTGGTTCTGAGTTAACCATCGCACAATTTACAGTCGCACCAAAGATACAGTATATCCTGGTAGATGGCATATTTATTTACTCAATATTACTTATCTATGTCTCATTTTACCACTACAAATAAGTCAACAAACTAGCAAGTAGCACAGGTCTCACTAGGTGGCTACATCCTGTGTTCCAGCAAAATCTAGTAATACATATGAGGTATTAACTTTTTTGGCCGACTCCATATGTAATTTAGAGACATATAATTTTAGTTGAAATGATCACCCCTGACTCCAAGTGAAAAGACAGACTTACATCTGAACAAATAACTCTTTTGTTTACATATGACGCATCCTACTTGCCAAATCTTTCCATCTGGGCGGGCTAGTGCAAGGAGGTGAAAGAAGAGAAGGCACACTGCAATTTTTTAAGATTTTCAAACTTTTTTTTTACATCCCAGTCTATTGACATTTCACCAGGAATGATTTGGCTGCTAAGCTTTCTGTGGTACTATTTTCAGTGTCGGTTAATTTGCCGAGATGTGAGGCCTGGGACTGACCCAACACTAATCATAATTGCTTATTATGAAACAGCAATGTTAACACAGGTAAACACAGACCTGGCATAACTAGTCAATCAGAAAACTGAAAGGGTTAATGTAAAGCAATCTGCTGGATAACTTATCAAGGTATGCAGCCAGCATGATATTGATGGTCACTATAAACGACCCAACAAAATATTTATAAAGTGTCTGATAGACACAAGTAAGAATTAAGTGTTGTATCTGAGCTCACAGTATATACAGCATTCACTATGCCATAAAGTGTTCTTAAAGGACTTGAGACAGTTCTCAGAAACGAGAATCATTAGTGGAAGACAGCATGTCAGCCAAGTCGAAAATCGTCAACAGGACCAATATCTGGTGTTCACTGCAAAGTAAAATTGTTAAGGCACCACCCGAGTTGGCAGCTGCCTTAAGTGCCAGAGTTTAGTTTCCAGTGCAGACTCAGAGAGGCCGCTTAGTCAGAAGTGCCACAGCATGATTTCCTGTCAAAATTGAAAACAGCAGGGCCCCTCCACAGGGGTGTTAGAAAATTTCCCCAGATCTTAAATCAGTATTGAGCAAACATTTTCACACAAGTCCACTTTCAGTTTCAAGACTGATTCCTGTTGCACAACAGTACGACGAAACAAGGAACACCACACACCCCTATAAACAATGAGGAAAAGAACCAGTTAGACAGTACTGCGGCAGGTATTGGCATGGGAAAGCATTCCGTTGAATGAGCAGCACGACTTTACCGGATGCACCATTACTGCTTAGAGATGCAAAACAAAGTATGAGAACTGCACATTTTAATCATTTAAGGTTCACAAGATCCAGAACACATTCAAGGAGACAAAGCACTCCCACATAGAGCACCTTTGGAGGATGACTTTCTCCCATGGAAAGCTATCCAGCATACTGAAGGCCAGCAAGTTTCCGGGCCTGAATCCAGCAGAACACACACGAAAAGCCCTGAAAAGAAGACTTGCAACATTACAACCATTAACTCCCCATTGAGACTTTCCCAGTTCTCTACACTGCCCTTCAAAGGAAGTGACTTTTCTGTCTACACACCACCTAAACTGTGTCAAACCAGAATGCCACTTTAATGTAAGGCTTGTGATTGTAATGTCACCTTATGTTTATAAAACTGGATCCCTGCTGGAACTGTCTACTAGTTACTCCTACTAGTCGAAACAAATGCTATTTTGGCATGTATGTTATGATACGTTAGCACATAACTGGTTATGCTTCATTTTTTGGCATCAAACCATAAAAAATAAAATTAATTTAAAAAAAAATACACACAAAGTCAAAGATTGATTATACCCTCAAATAAGATAGCTTATATAAACCTAGCAATAAATAATACTGTAAAAAGTTTTATTCTACACCAACCCTCACTTAGCATGTCTTCAGATCGCATCAATTCATTTAGCATGATGTTAATTTTACTGCCTCAGTTTTGAATAGCACATTATTCTGTAAATTTTAGTTAGCATGAAATCACCACAGGCAAAAAAAAAAGCCGGGCATGACGCCATGAAGTCTGCTTCAACTCGGTAAACAACAGAAGTACCGTGACATACAGTTAGCTATACGAGGGGGGAAGAGATGCACGCACAGGTCTGACTATCCTATCAGCTGTTGTACAAACATCAGCTAAGGCAAATTCAGTTGTGGATATTGGGTGTACAGGACCAAATGTTTTTACATATGCTGCCGGGTTGTACCGTTGTCGCCCGGCCACAGACCAGGCCGTGATAAACTTCAGTCTAGCCAGTAGCAGGGAACTCGAGAGCGTAATGCATCTTATTGACATATATAAGTGACAAAACTAGAAGTATTACGGCATGCAGAAAGTCATGAAGGCCACAGTTATATTGGTTGCACTTTAGTTTTAAGCAAGTTAACTGTATGCACAATCATATGTATCGTAATTAAGGACCCTACAAACGTTTGTGTAAGTCTGATACTGTTGGTTGTACTAACAGGAATATATTTGACATTAAATACTGGAACAGAAATTAACAGATGATTGACATGGAAAAAGTAGTTAAATGAATGGTGCAATTAAAAAAAATCATGACCTTACAGGATTGGTATGAACAAAGCGGTGATACGCGTATAAGCATTTTAATTTTGAAGTACATAACCACCTATCTACCATTACGCGATGTCGTATTTGTCATACAAAGTATTCAATGGAAGGCTTATAAAGATAAATGGTGTGACGTATTGATCGTTTAGTGTTATTCTAAGCATTTTTATTACGTAAAGAATAATTCACTACACATTTTGCTATTTATGCAGACTAATGCTTCAGAAAACGTGATTTTCAATAACACAAACATTTTTAGGAACACATCAGTCTTGCTATGTGAGGGAATGTTATATTATAAAATTTAACTTAGAGTTAAGGTTGTGCTACTCTACTATTTAATAAAAATGAGCTAAAATGTTATATTAACCTAAGTTTACAATCTATTTCTTAATCAATGATAGGTGTTATTTTTGTAGGATACTAGTTTCATTTGAATGCTTTTTAAATGTAGCTCAGTCTATGGTCGCAACTTGGATTTCAATATTATCTGATCCTTTAAACACACTTTCACATTCAACTACAGACAAAACACCTGTGCAGTGGTTGGTGAGTTTAAAGTTATTTTTACATTCTTGTAAGTTCACAAACAAGTCACAGACAAATTTTATTCTAACCATGTCCTAATTAATATTCTGAGTTTGCGACCTTGAGCTACCGCCACTCGCGTTGTCATATTGAAAAAATGGCACCAAAATTCAGTTTTACAAGAATATCTTCTCTTCAGCACCACCAAGGACAAAAATAGCTTAAACAAAAATTATATAAATTGATATTATCTGAAACTTTTGTAGAAAACAGTTTTTAGTCAGACAAATAGTTCACAAGTGACAGCAGAGTCAAGCTCAGCAAATTTCTACAATTCGCAAAATCACTACATTTTTTTCAAAATTTCAGTAAATACCAATTAGGTACTTAATAAGCATTACTCCACAATCAGGCAATCAGAGTTCAATTCCAGACGATTTTTCGCAAGTGGGAAATGTATCTGGGGGACAGAGCATTTTCTCGAGGTACTCCCGTTCCCTTCCCCTAATTTCATTCAGTCATGCTTCATTCACTTATTCCTCGTGCAATGAATACACCTTTTTTTTTTTAAATAGGTGAAGAATACAACTTAATATTTAATATAATGTGCCAAATTGTATTCGTAAGAAGAGAACAACAAATTCTAAGTGAAATACAGCATGCATACAGCATTGTTTAGCAAAAATAATAAAATTCTATGTATTATTGTTAGTATTCTATGTTAGTATTCTTTGAGATAGTTAAAAAAGTATTAGAACAGATCATATTAATTAGAGAGTTTAATAAAAAATAAAAAATTTTCTAACTTCAGTTCATCCCTATTGCACACACTTCTATACAGCTTTAAGTCCGAAACATTTAGATGCCCAAACCACGATTATGAAAATGATTAAAAAAATCCATGTAACATTTAAAATAATTTCATATTAGGATAATACCTAGGACACAGTTTTCAACACAGTACGTAAACAAAACAGCCATCACCATTTGTAACTTGAAAAAATATTTTTTAGAAGTGTTTGAATAAAAGTTATTTAAGTATAGTATGGAAGAGCTGTAATGACCACTGCCTCAATTATATAATTTGTATTTCTGAATACATGCACAAATACAGACTTTACTTAGTGAGATATGTTCTTTCATAGCATTTAACTCACCACTTTTGCTTCAAGTGCGACTTTAGCGAATCCTAATCTTTTCTTCCACATGAGCCGGTAGTAAGAGTTCCCGAACTGCGCCTCATAAACACCGCCCGGTGCGATGGCCAAGAGGTTGTTGCTTTTCAGTATGTTTGCACAGATTTGAATAGTGCCGGGTATGACATTTAGCGCCTCTGAGATTATCGAGAACCCTGAAAGAACGTTCAAGCACTTCAGGGAGTTGTTGACTCACAAAAGCTAAAACAGGAAATGTCTAGAAGACACAATACTTAAAAAGAGAATGACAAGGTTAAAAGAATTTTCAGTGGAAATTTAAATCAAGACATCTGCAGAAAAAGGCTCAAATGATGAAGTAACTCAGAAAAAATGAAACACATTAACTACACTGCACAATGACAAGGAGCTAGGGGAAAGAGGGAGGGCTGTAAGCTTATCGAAAAGCTTAAAACAACGGAGCATCTTGGGAAAACTATCAATGGTTGCTACAGAGTCAGACTCGAGCCATAGTGGACAACAAGAGTCGCAGGCCAGAGCCATTTCTGGTCTACGGGCCTGCGGTCTGCTCTCTGCTGGTCACAGGTCGACCACACAGGCTCGCAAAAGTTTCAACGATCCCTACTTCAGTGTATTGCTCTACGTGCACGAGATACCTGGTAAAAGCTTGCCACAACTTATTGTTCATTTTGTGTTTCACCAGTCAGAACTGCGAAATGCTTCCGTTTTTATAATGCTGCAAGACTTAATGTGGCCACTCACAGAGACAAAAAAGTCTTGATTCATCCCCTGACTTACCTAGCGCAATACAAAACAAAGGAACCTGAGTAGCTCAGTACACATGATAGAAGTGATAATTCTTTGGCATTTCAAACCTCCACTCTTAACTGTATCATAGGGGTAAAACGGCAGAGAGAGAGAAAAAGAACATTTTCTAAATAAATATTACTCATTGTTCAAATACACCATAAAGATAAACTGTGCATGTTATTGTTTCTTCTAACAATTATGCTATTTGGAACACGCCAAATCTCTGAATGAAACATGCAATCCATAACAGGGAGCGCTATCTATGTGGTAAATGCAGAGACTGTCTCAGCAGTGCTCTCTACGCTGCTGGTTGACCACGGACGAACGTGAGCACGCTGGTACCAAATATAAAATTCAAGGGATCCACACTAACTGTATAGGATACCTATATCTAAATTTCTGAAACAATCACATGCACACACACTCTCTCTTATTCTTTCATTCATCTCTATCTCTGTTCTATTATTTTTTTGCAGGGAACGAATCATCGCACAAAGAGAAGAATGAAAACGAGCCCAGCAATGTACACAGCATAGTGTTCTCTTTATATCTCTTTGGCCAAATACTTATTCTCTGTCCTTTTCATGTCAGAAACACACTTCACAACAACATTTCACGAAAACGTTGCGTTAAAATTTGGCCTTGAAATTTTTCTCTCATCGCACCCAAAGAAATTTCACTTCAAAAATTTCCCTGGCTCAAAAGACTAAGTTACAGCGGTTTGACAACTTCCAGCAGTTTGGGTTTGCACATAATTTGAGATAGCACAAAGGAATCTAGCACTTATGCTTTACTGTATGAAACAAGAGCACAAATTAACTAATCAACCACCAGAGCTAACAGCTATTATGTAAAATTTAATATTTGGAGGCTAGTAGTGATTATGACTATGGTTTATTTTATTCCAAAATAAATTTTTGCCACACCAAAAAAAGTAGAAAAATTTGTGAATATGTATATAATACAAGTTTTTCAAAAAAAAAAAATTATGCCAGTACGATTTCTAGGTTTTACCAACAAAAAGAAACCTTGTTAACGGAAATATAAGAACATTCAAACATACCCATATCAAAAACAGCACAAAATGACGGATGTATATGAAGAGGCACATCAGAAAATTTAAAAGCTGAATGGTTGAAAGGAAAACATGATTTACATCACTTTTTTACTTTATGAATGTATTTAACTCTGTTAGAGCAGATAGTTATAACAAATTTTAATGTATATATTTTTCTAGCCAATTTTAACTCAAATCAATAGTTTTTAATATTTTAAATGAAACAGTAAACAATTCTTATTTTTAGGGTTTAGAACAATAAATTAAGTAGCAATGGTTTGCTGTTTCAACAACCTAATATCTTTAAAAAGTTAATTTTATAAAGAAAAAAAATGTGGAAGATAAAAATGAAAGTTTACAAATTTTAACAAATAGCTAATTTAAGTTACAATAGAACATTTTCAATGCAAAAGTTGTCAACATGTAAAGAAATTAAAATGAGGTTAAGAAGCAAGGTGGCACCGTAGTAGAACACTGGATTTGCATTCTGGAACATCCAGGTTTGAATCTTGAAAAGGTGTAAAAAGTTTTTTTAAATATTTTTTTTTTAATGTCTTGTAAACAATAGTTTTTTATCGAAATATACATTAAGTCTGCTTACTTAAGGATTTTGTTTTGCTTATTACCCATATTACCCAGATTATTCACATTTTTGATTGTCCGAACTGCCTTTGGTCCCAGTTTGTCCAGATAAAGTAGGTAGTTTATCTGTACTTGGTTAGGTTTTCTGGTTGGATATAAATAACAGCTCTTTACTCTTTTGAAAAGTATTTTTGTACTGACCATGTGTTTCATGTTTATAATTTACTTAATTTAATGATTTTTTTTTTTTAATATTTACTATAGTTTAGTCACTTGAAGTTATTTTTACAAATTTTTACTTACTGTTTTAAATTATATGTGCTTCCACATATTTTTTAGGTATTGTTTGCTTGAATTTTTTTTCTTTTTGCTAATGTTTGATTATGTGGAGTTTTTTAGAAGGTTCTAGTACAATCTGGCTCATGTGTTCGTTTTATCAATTATATAAGTGTTGGAGGGGGGGGGGGGAGAGAGAGAGAGAGAGAGAGAGAGAGAGAGAGAGAGAGAGAGAGAGAGAGAGAGAGAGAGAGAGAGAGAGAGAGAGAGAGATGAACTTGAGCATGAGAAAAGGGACTCATGACTTGCCATCTGCCAGATTTGGCTGGTATTTTTCTATGCATTTTTGTGATTGGTTATAAATGACATCACATAGGCACCCTTGTTCTCCTTGAAGAAGGGCGACTATTGCTGGTCAGCATCTGGTCTAGGTGCGGAGAGTCGCAGACGGACAATGGCTCAAAGTTAAGTAGTAATGTGTTGTTGAGACAATTTACGGCTGTAGTCTGGGCTATGCCGAGTATAATTTAAACTTCATTTTTTGTTGTTCAGAACTTTTAACCAGAAATTTAGGCCACAACTATTATAAGATAATTTTGTCAATGTTCCAAGGACGGGATCCTTTGGTATTTACCACGAGTTGCGAGCAACCACTGGATTTCCTTACGGACAACATATACTTTTCAACTTTCAGTACCAAAAAATGCAGCAAAGTTTGTATTTTCGTCATGTACATGCCTTTTGTAGTCAGCAGACGTTAAAGTGGATTTTCAGTCAAGGTTAGTAAAAGCAGTTAAAATCAATAAGGTGTCTGTGAAACTTTATTTTCATCATAAATCATTTAGAGAAACATTATTACGAAATTCAAATACTATTTTCAAACCAAGAAAAATTCTTCAGGTGTTATTTATGTACATAAGAGTTGGAACAAGTAGAGCTAGGTGAGGGTCTGAACTGTTGTAACTTAATAAACGGCAAAGTCAATTATGTCTCCAAGACTTTTGATTTGTGCTACAGGACTCCATCTCTAATGACCTGAATGTCAAACGTATGTAAAAAGCCATACATTAAAACAAAAGAATATAATTGTAAATGTGTAAACAGCATGGCCAAGGTTGTTGAGGGAAATAAAACCTTAAAACCATGAGCTTCTAGATTTCAGTCTTCGAGCAACAGTACGATGCTCAGTATTTTTCATGCAAGCTGAAGTTTCTCTTGAGTGCCACACACTCTAATCAGTGGAAGCATTGGACCCAGCTCTACTTTAAAAAAAAGCTGTAAGTGCTGTACAGACTGAGGAGAGGAGGGGTATAGATATCTTATTGCACAGCCTTAGAAATACATTATGATGCAATTTTTTTATGAGGATGTCAAAAGCACAGTGTCATTACGAATTTGAGACAGTTCTGTAACTATAGAGCATCTCACTCTTAGTACACGTTGCCAGGTTTACCCTGCCCGGCGCTAGAGTAATTGCGCTTATCAATCATATGAATAAATGACGCAAAGGTGTTAATTGATTCATAAGGACCGGAGTTATCAAACCAAGATCTCATATTTACAAATGCACAGACCCTACAAGACCAATGACTATCATGGTACTGAGCTGGCATGCACCAGTGTCATTTTTTTTATTATTAATTTTAACGTCTCGCCAGTAACAAGGAAACACATGGAAACACAAGTGATGCTCTTCTGGGATTCCACAAAGTAACCAGCCGTGGTCTAATGCAGTAACGGCCAACTTTGCTCTTTTCGAGGGCCAGATTTAATTTATGAATCCAACCAGAGGGCCAGACACATAATAATTAATATTCCTTTTTTACAGTAATTCTTCGTCTTATATGTTCTGTACAGCAACTAATAAATTAAATTTCTGGCATGTGATAAAGCAACAAAAAATAATTCTTTAAATTGGTATTTCAAAAAAAAAAAATATATATATATACACATATATTACTGAATGTTATATAGACTACATAAATAGAAATTTTTATTTTCCAGTATATCTTTGTATACTATGGTTTTTGGACACTGCCTGCTGCCAACTCTATGCTACATATCGTTGCTTAGCTATCAATACCACTTAATTAACATTTAAACTTTACAGGAGGGTCAAAAAAGCAGCTTACTTTCAAGTACAACATTTTGAATCCTTTTTTATTTACTATATAAAGCAAGGGTAACCAACTACACTCCTCGTATTACCTCAGCATGGAGCCTACTGCAGTGTCTGCTTTGAGTATTTAGGCAGTTCCATTTTTGTATGATGGCAGTATCTCTGGGATGTTTGCTGTAAAAATCATATCTGTGGATGCAAAACGTCCACTAGAATGCATTAGAACCCAGAAGTAATTTCGTTAAAAATGTCAGGCTGCATTATTTGCTAAGCGACGATATATGCAAATAAAGACGGCTAGCACACGACTGTATATCTGATAATATTTCTTTGTTGAAAGATTCTTTAAACAGGCCGTACGAAGTGATGTTGCGGGGTGTGAGCCACTAGTTCGCTACTACTGGTCTACTGAGAGGAACCACGCCAGACCAGCATTTGTCTGCAGCGATTTCGGGAAACCACGGAGACCGAAATCAGGATTGTCACACCAGGACTCGAACCCAGCCCCTCTGGAATGTGAGGCCACCTTCCTCTGTGCAAACTAGATGTTCTAGTTCACCGTGGACGGTGCAGAAACCTGACAACGTGCAAATCAAAGAGTCCCTGACCAGCCAGGCCCATGCTGACGAGATGAAAACTGGCCAACCACCAATCAAGTAACGCCGGGGCTGGACAGCCATGAATGACACAGTCACGCTTGTTGAGGCTGATTAGCTGGGGAAGGAAATCACACTCGGTGGTCCCATGCAACTTCAAACTGACATCAGCAGTTTATCAGACATCTGGAATGATAGTGATTCATCTAAACTCCCTCTGTACATTCTGGAAAATGCAATGAAGAGCCAATCAAAAAAATATATAATGTGCACAGAATAAATGTTTTACCTTCCCCCCCCCCCCCCCCCCCCAGTGTTCAAGTATTTCATGTGCTTTATGATGAGAATGTACTTTTTTTTTTAAATGGGAAGAGTGTTGTCCATTAAGAATCTTAATAGACCCAACGAAACTAAAGCAATGAGCACACACACTCTCCCTCTACTTTTATTTACCGTGGTAATTGTTATGTGTCAAGTACTGCGTTTATCCCTTAATTCTGATGGCATGATCCTATGGTACATGAAGCTTGCTGTTTTATTTTAGTACGTCAAAAGATCATGAATATAACAAAAACTAAAAAAAATCACAATACAAACAAATTATGTCAGGTCTTGTGGAAATTTTTTAGTTTGTATTCAACTCACAAACATATTTCAATGTTATATAACAAGTTTTTGTTACGTTCAGGAATAAAACTTAAGCATATGTACCACAGGATCAATATATACAGAATCATGCCATTAGGATGAAGGGATAACCTTGGATAAGTGATAGGTGACTGCTTTCAAGGTGGAAGTATTTAGAATTTGTTTCCTGAATACATAAAACAATTGACAAACTCTTGTAAGCCTAATCAGCAACCTAGGCACTACATATCTTCTCAGGAACACATAACTTGAAAATTTATTTGGTTATCAGGCAAATATCTGGGTTCATGGTAGTGGAGCAAAGTTAATTCAACAGTAAAAACACATAATACATTCATACAAATACTAACCCAGACATATCAATCTTTTTACACCATAAAACAATAATATTTGTGCTCATAAGTAGACTTGCCATACGTCCCGATTTCACCGGGACAGTCCCGGATATACTGGGTTGTCCCGGTGTCCCGCCCGGTTGTTGAAATTGTCCCGGTTTAGATTCAGGGCACAGTTTCTTGGAAATAATTGAGCAAAATTATTAGATCAGAGAATGATTAATCTGCTCTTGTGTGATCAGTAACATTTTGGTAAGTAACACAGTAATACAAATTTACAGAAGTCGGCAGCAGAGAAGTCCGTTGGAGGCGAAGCCTGCAGTCGACGTAACCTTGAATCAACCAATACGCATCCCGTCCCCGCGTGATTGTCATTGTCAATATGTTTCCCCACTCTAGCAGCGCCAAAATATACCTACCACTTACGAAACTGCCCGACTTGTACCGAGCACTAACGGAATCTCGCGGTAGTCGCCATCTCCAACAGTCCATCAGTCACGTACTACAATAGCGTGTACACGTGTGCAGTATTAGTTATTAATTTATTATTAATATTAAGTATTAACTATTCATCATCATTTCAGTTATTAATTTATTATTAATATTAAGTATTAACTATTCATCGTCATTTCAGTGTGTTTTACAGGAGTTAAATATATAGCCTTAATCGATTTAATAACTATTTGTACAGTTTTCCTTGCATCAAGTAGGCAAAACAATGTAACAGTTTGTGTGACAGTGTGACTTTGTGTTTTTCATCGAGTAATCTAACCTCAAAACCATGCCGAAAAGAGTCTGCAAATTTAGTGAAAGCCTTCAGAGTAAATTTCCATTTTTAAAAAAGGTATGTACACATGATGATAGAGTTAAATGTGAACAATGTGGCTCTGACTTTTCCGTTGCTCATGGAGGACAATCTGATATTAACGACCATTTAAACTCAAAGAAACACAAAAATAGCTTACTAAGCCTTGCTGAATTGTCAAAAATATCAACTTTTTTCAAAAATACAAATCCTCTTGATTCTGAATATGAAATAGCTGCTAAAGAAGCGAAATTCGCCTATCATACATCAAATCACAACATAAGCTTCAATTCCAACACATGTTCCTCTAGATTGATTTCCAAATTTTTTGAACCAAAATTTTCATTGGGAAAAACCAAATGTGAGGCTATAATATTAAATGTAATAGCACCTTTAGCGCTGGAAGAATTAAAGAATGATTTAATAAATGCAAATTTTGTTGCGCTAAGTATGGATGCTTCCAACAGAAAAGAGGTTAAACTTGTCCCCATAGTTGTGCGTTATTTTAAACAGGAATCTGGAGTGCAAGTCAAACTACTAGAATTTAAATCTGTACCTGGTGAAACTGCAGACATATTAATAAGTCATCTTATGACAGTCATCAAGGAAAATAAACTGGAAGATAAAGTAGTGGGATTTTGTGGTAACAATTGCAACACAAACTTTGGTGGAGTCAAGAGGGCAGGGAAAAACAATGTTTTTACTCTTGTAAAGAATGAACAATAACAATAAATGGTATCAGTTGTGGAGCTCACATTGTCCACAACGCAGTCCAGACTGCAGTAGATGTGCTTCCCATTGAAGTCGAAGCCCTTGTAGTAAAGATTTACAAGTATTTTCACATCTATACAGTAAGGGTCACTCAGCTCAAAGAGTTCTGCGAGTTTGCAGATGTTGAATATCGTAAATTATTAAAACACCGTAATACAAGATTCCTCTCCCTCATGCCTGCAATTGAACGAATTTTACAAATATTTCCTGGTTTGAAGGAGTACTTCTTATCTCAAGAAATGTGTCCAGCTCTGATAAAAAACTTTTTTGATGATGAATGTGGTGAAATGTTTCTTTGGTTTGTGCATGGCCAGCTAACATTGTTTAATAAAACAATTTCAGCCTTGGAAAAAAGTACGTCCAGTGCTACTGATGTTGCTCATTTATTACAGTTGTTGAAGGAGAATTTAAAAGAAAGAAAAGAGTCAAACTTCGTTCCCCAGGGGGCTAAATGTCTCTTAAAATCATTTCAAGGGAAAGACAATGTAGACTGCAACCGCATTGCCAGTGACTTCAAAGAATTTTACAGTCGTTGTATCTCTTATCTTGACCTGTGGGAAGACAGTTTCGGTGAAGCACGAGACTTTGTCTGGATCAATGAAAACATCATTTCATGGGAAAACGTTGAAAGAACAGCAGAGTTGATAAACAAGAATCTCGGAAAACCTAAGGTTAACACTGACGAGCTTTTTGATGAGGTTGTTCTTGCCAAGAAATTTTGGGCTTCTAAAGTAGGTGATTGGGAAAGAGAAGAAAAGGAAAATGATCGTAAAAAATCAAGCAAAGAAAAATGGATGGAGCTACTCTCTTCCTTTAAGCAACAAAACATCGCAATGTCTAATCTTGGAATGGTTGTTGAGTATGTGTTCTGTCTTCCTGGAACGTCCGCCTCAGTTGAGCGGGTTTTTTCGATGATGAACAGTGCCTGGAGTGATGAACGGGGTTTGATGCATGAGTCCACAGTCCGCGGTTTGATGGTGTGCAAAGTTAACTTCGGACTTAGCTGCAATAAATTTTATGAAAAAATTAAAGAGAAGAAGGACTTATTGAGAAAGGTTCACTCAAGTGAAAAATACGAGTGGTACAACAAGTAGAAAACTGTTTTGTTTTGTAAAAATATCATGTTTGTGTACCATTATGAATAAAATAACAAAGATTATCTATTCTATATTTTAAGTGTTTTTTACATTACTGTTTTCATAACCCCCCCCCCCCCCCCGAAACCGACATCCCTAAAACCTAAAGTAAAAAAGACAGAACTGTCCCGTTTGGTCCGTGAAAAAATACGGCAACCCTACTCATAAGTATCATGGTTGTAGTGGGGGCGCAACAATTAAATTTCTAAAAGGGGGGGGGGGGGGCAATATACCTTTTTATAAAGAATCATCGATCCCCCCTATTGAAGCGGGGGGTCCGGGGGTTCTCCCCCGGGAAAATTTGTATTTCAAGGTGGAAAATGGTGCTATTTAAGCAGTTTTATTATCTAAAAATTGATTACACAGCACTTTCTTTGGCCCCGTTTGCCCCCACTTCAAGGTTTCAGAGGGGGGGCAAAATACCCTTGCCCCCCCCCCTGTTGTTGCGCCCCTGGGTTGTAGGACAATTTAAAGGCAATCAGGTCTATTAAATCATGCAACAGGTTGGCTACTCTCCTGGCAATAACAAATTCCAGGGTTGCCAGGTTATTTTAAGTTGTCTCACTGAATGTTAAGAATTAATAAAACACTGTCAATCAAACATTAAATTCATATAAATTATACTACTGTAAATTTATGACAACATGTTTATCTTGAACATAATTAAACATGAAAACCTAAAAAAAATAACAAATAAAAATAATGCCAAACATAATTACAGGTTAATAATAGTAAAGAATATAACTTAGAACTACTGACTGACTAAAGCCAGTAGAGTGGCAGAGAAGTCAGTGTTCTTGACTTCTAACACTGTGGGCATTGGTTCTAATACCATCTAGAACACACATGTAGTTAGTAAAATTAGTTTGTAAGCAGTCTCCCACCAAAACTTCTGCCATATGTTCTTTAAAATTAAAATAAAAATTAAAATTAAAATTAAAATTAAAAATTTTGCTTCTGCTTTTATACTAAAAGTTGGGTTAATGTTCTAGACTGTATGCCTACTGCTGATGGGGAAGACTAATTAGTCAATGATGTGTGTACTATGGCTCTCTCTAACAAAGGTGCTACTGGTTTTAAAGTGGTAAACCATTTATTATAATATATTTAAATCAGCGTTCCAATTGCGGTCATTTGCCATGATTGAAAACTGAAGGAACAAAAAATACAATCACCACAGTCAAGAGTGACAAAAATGACACAGTTTCGTAGGCAGAGTATGTATTTTTTTAAGTACGTACTTCCATCTTGCTACACAGAAAGATAATTCCTTATGGCGTTCAAAAATTCACGAGTTTCTGCCAAGTTTTCTACTGCAAAAAAAAATCATGGCTGATTAAAGCTCAGGTGGCCAATATATGCAAGTGTTGGTAATGCAATGGACATTGCTTCAGTAATTAAAACAAGCAAACAGCTGCAAGCCCTCCAGTACAATAGAACCAAATTATGAGGACTTAGTTTTATGTCAAAATCCTCACTATGCAACACTAAGATATTCACAGAAAAAACTGATTTATCAGGTGATGACACTTGACGAATACACATAAAAATAAATTATGCAGCAAAAATAAACTATCTCTTAATATAGAACCTAAAATTTAAGTACCAAATTAAACACCATCTATGAATTTAGATTAAAAAAAACGAAGTGTACATCTGCTATCATACCAGTATTACACGCTTTATTTTGACTGGATATTGATGGAAGTGATGAAAAAATATGGACTTAATGCATGATTTAAAAATAGAATTGAGTCTCATCAGAAGTTAACTAAAACAAAGTATCACAAATATATTTGCACTAAATATTTAGAAGAGAGAAAATTCTGAGTGAGCTTGCCTAGCAGTAAGGGTACAGATCTAACTGTACGTTGGGACTGTACAGATGGAGCATTACCAACATACAGTTCTGTACATTTGGTGCAAATATTTTGTAATCATTTGGATTTGTTAAACTGTCATGCATTAAGTCATGTTTTTTTGCAATTTTTCACTTTAAATACAAGTACTATTGTGGAATGTTTTTTACAATCTCATATGGCAAATTTGCAAGAAAAAACCTGTTCCAGAAAACTTTATAGAGAAAATACAGTGCTTCAAAAGATAGAATGTATCAAATATTTTTTTTAAGTTAAAACCTCCTAATAGGAATTGATACCAGATAATAACTAAATTAAAATGTATGGTACAGGGAAAATTAGTGACAGTTTCTTTGTTATGACACTTAATAATCTTACAAATAGCCAACTATTTACAGCAGAAGTATCGCTCTTTTCTACGGGCCCCACCCTTAAGTTTGGGCAAAAAATCTAGCACCATATATCTATCTGTCTTCACTAGAGTTCCATGGATACAAGTGAAGTATGTATTCCTTTTCTCAGCTTATTGGTGCGTAAGAAATATGACACTGACACACTGGTGTTGACCCTCGTGGGAGGGTGTGAAACCCACCCCTCCTATTCATGACCAACCAATTTCTGCACTTCCTAACAAGACAAAGGAGAAGACTGCTATTTTTTATAACCTTATTTCCCTTTCCACCAGTGTTTTATTTTTTTACCCATCCCTTTGCTGCAGGGAGAGAAGAGGAAGAGGGCAAGCTACTCTTTGTCAGTTCCGTCTATAAAAACCAGCACATAAGTTTACTGTGAGGCTGGAGGAATATGAAAGGTGCTCTTGTGAACACCAGCGATGGTTGCAGTTTTGACATGGTATGTTCAGTTGAAAGGGTGAGAAGTCTCACTTAAAAACAATAATGATTGGGCACAGTTGCATCATGAACACCTGTCAAGATCAGACACGTCAATTGTGTGGGTGCCAGTTCACGGAATATTTACAAAGAAGAGTGTGAGGGAAAACTAACATCACTGCAATATGGCCTCATGCACTCACATGCACACACAACTGCTGAGATATTTTGGTTAAAAAATTTACTCTTACTCATGGAGTTATATTATTAAAAACCAATATTGGTTAGTTATTTACGCACATATTCCACCACACAATACAATACATTTTTTTTAAACCTTAAATTTGCATATGAATCGCAGTACATTTTTTTACACTAAAAATCTGCATAAAATATGTGTCCCATACATGGGTAATTATGGTATGCAAAATAAAATTGTAACTTTTCTTTTAAATATGTAAAACAATTTACATTTTACACACCAAATTAGTGTTGGGACACACCTCATGTGAAAATAATCATTTTCAATTTTATCTCACCTATACGCTAAGTCTATGACATCTGGACAGGTGGACAAAAATAGTTAGTACAACAATAAAGGTCTGCTCTACTGTTGAGTACAAAGCTCTAAACAAGAGTGAAATTTGTGCTCTAAATATTTAAAACATATGAATGAGTGAACAAAAAATTTCCTGAGTGCTGCTTCAATCGCAATAAAACAACATGTGTATGCTATAACCAACCTGGGACTTTGAATAAAAATCTATCTGCAACAGTGTGGATCAGGCGATTCTTGAGCATCACAGTTTTCGCTATGAAGTAGTACAAGTCTATGGGCAGCGCACCGTGGTAGTAGACTAGCAGCGCCGGTGTCTCATCAGGAATATTTTCCATGCCCTTCACTTCATATCCTAGAACACAGGCAGGATGCACAACAGTGTCATTCTGCAACGGCACCGAGATGTCCAAAACAAGAGCGTGCTCGCGTGTGACTCAGCATTGTACTGCAACATGTTATTTGTTTTGACAGATTAATTATTATTTATAATTTATTTATTTTGTTTGCTCTATGTCTAATATGTTATTTATTTTCAGAAACGGTAATTTATTTTTATGTGTATCTATGACAAAGTGACTCTATGGACTTTTCTGGACTATTTGAATTATGTATTGTTGGGATCCCTCTAAGGACTAAATGAACTTTAAGACGGTAATCGGTAAAGTTAACGCCGTTATTTTGTAATGTAAATTATTATTTTAATATTTTTTTATTTAAATTTTACGTGAAATTTTGTAATCCGCGCTATTGTTGCATGCGGATTTCACGTTTTATTAAGTATTTAATGTAACTGATTTTGGTTTTCGGCCAATCACGGGCCGCCATTTGAAGTTAAGTTAACTGGCTTAATTTAAGAAGAAGCTAGAGAGAGTTCTATAATGGCCCGAACCGAGGATGATTAATTATGTATTCTAGGGAGTCTAGAACATAATTTAGGATTTATCTAAAAAGATAAATGACCTAGGAGTGTAAAACGTGAGTAATTAAAAGTGCCAAAAATTTGTTTCCTCCACTTATGCACATCGTCACGTAACTCCCGTTTTCCGTCACATCGCCGCCAAAAACAAATGTAAACATTGATATTTTGCAGTAATTTGACATTATCTACGATATAAACGATATTTTGATACGAATTTAACTGTTTTACACACTATTACATCAACTCAGAGGTCCTACAGATAGAGAGACTCTGAGCTCTTCCGACGATATTTCGTACCTTACTAGCCGAGGAAAATTTAACTAAGATCCCTAAAAACATATAGTAAAACTGTGTAATTTCGACGAACCCAAATAAAGATTTTTGTTAAGATTTAAATGTGCGCACCATAACTCCTGATGATTGGAATTCATGTGTGATCTATGATGCCAAGTACCAGTTAGGTTTTGAATATACTAAGTAATTAAATAAATATAATTAATAAGAATAAAATTTGAATCCATTTTTCATTTGCAATAAATAATTATATATTTTATTTATGAGTGTTGTGTTCTGTCATTTATAATTTCATTTGCCCTAGTGTATGTCCATGTATATTTGTACCCCTATTCAATTAATACCTAACTGTGGCCTACAGAACATCATCACATACCATTGGAGAGCCACATAAATAATATCCATTTTTTTCTACACAGTCTAACACAGCCCAACTTGTTATGTATGTTTATCTCCATAGAGGTGAGGCCATTCACACAAGTGTATATAGGATGTGTATGTGAGAAGAAGCCGCACATAACTAATTGGCTACCCAAGTGGTGCCATTTCCTTCAAAAAACAAGTAGGAAGAATTTCTGCACAGATTTATTTGAAGGCCTATAATACACTAGAGTTTCCCCACAGCATGTTCCACTGACCGTGCCAGATCCAGCCGTGAGCATCCCAGACTGCCGCCACTGTCTTCCGCGCACCGTCCCAGAAGTCGTGCTCATACGCTTGGCGCAGACAATCCCTGCACGTCACCGCACACAGGTCTGAGTGATTAGTTCCGTCATGACTTTCATACACCTTTCATACCCCATGATCATGTTTATGTCAATGAAGAAAAATTAATAAAAATTAAGTCACAGTTGTTACTAGTCACTTAGTTATCAGCAAGATTTTGGTATGTTTAGCTTAGATATTTTCAATTTTTCTTTGCTATCTTCCAATTTTTTTTCTATGTACATATATAAAATATTTGCAGGGCTTCAATAATGTCTTATCGAGCTTTAATACCTTGTTATATTCATATATTGGCTACAACCCCATACATTTTTTAATCAAATCTACATTTTATCACAAATGTTTGTAAAACATATGTAAAAAAAACATTGACAGTCAAAAGTGATCATCTCTTTGAAATGCCCAGTTATAAACCTAATATTAAAATATTTAATAGTAAAACACAAGTTTTTAATTAAGGGATGGATTGTGGGAAAAACAGGATATGTGCACTTGAGAGTAGTGTCTGTGCTGTGACGATAAAGAACAACAGCAGACAATCCACACAGCATGTGGAGAAGGAAGGGGGTCAAAATGAGGTTGTTTTCCTTAAAAGATACACAATAATGGTATTGAACATACAAATCTGTTTCAATGCAAAGCTACTGTACTTTGCATGCTGTATTAAAGTCTTTACAAATTGTGTCATAAATTTAAAAGAGAGTTCATCTTCATGTTTTTCAGAACAACACAGCATCATATCCTAATAAAAATAAATTCTTTAAAAGTAGATATAGTCACAAATTTAATATTTGGATTCTTTTAGAAAAACTCCACTAACACACCTTACTTTTTTTTATTGTTAATGTGTATCTGAGTGAGTTATTATTTTAACCACACCACAAATGACCTGCCTTACAATACTAGTAACTTACTGTGAGTTTATGAAAGCCAATAACTGTTGCACAATGACAAACACAATGCAAAGAAAGCAACTGATAAGAAATGGTATACTTCTGTAGCTTTTCTCCCATTCAGCCAACTTCACACACATACATAGGCTACCAACACACAATGTGTCTTTCAAAACCGCAGTAAAATACTTTGCAGTTGAGAGTATTGAAGACAATGCATTTTCTGAGGTAGGCTGATTTCGAAAACTTTGACGTTTCTTTCTTGTAATTAATTTAAATTTTTCAGAAAATGTATAGTTAAAAAGAAACTGTTAATGTAATTTTTTTTTTGTTTAGTTTATTGGATCAGATTTTTTTGTGTTATAAAGTCTAACATTTATTATACATTACTCAAGATTATTGGATATTCATCAGATTGAAATGTTTCTTGAATAAACCTTTATGGAGATTAAATGCAAAGATCTAGTGAATCATATTTGACTATGAATTTTAATAAGAAGCGATTTTATAAATATTTAACTCTTATGTGCTTTTGAAGGTTTTTACCATGTAAGTAGACTAAGTATTCAGAACAAATGTCAGTCATGTTTGAGGAAGTAATGACTTATTTAAATTTTTCAACTGGTAGATCACCCGGAATGAAACAAATGATGTAAGTATAACAAATACAAATGCCACTGCTAGAAGTTTTTCCCAGGTAAGCTCTACAAATTCATTTAATTTTTATGTGTATCATTAGGCGTATTGTCTGCATTCATGTATTTGTTCATAATAGCTGCACTAATTTATCCTAGCTGCCTAATTTTGTTCAGTTGGCAACAGTGCACAAACATGGCAGTGCGGCGGATTCCAGGTCAATAAAGTGAGGAGATTTATGTAAGATTTCCATGGCAATATCCTGCATACACAAAACAACAATACGACACAATATTGTGGATGTGTATGAATTCAACAATAGTCATTCATAAAGTGTATTTTTTTATACTGTGACCAATGGAATATAAGACCTAACTGCCTAAATGTATCAACAGATGTAAAACAACAAAACCAACAAAACATACCGTTTGAATACAAAATAACACCTTGAAGTACCAATAAAAACATTATAGTTTTAAATGGCTTTCTGGACTTCCCTTAGTATTTCTAGTTTTCCAATTTGCCCATTTGACTGAGTTTTGGATTAGAAATCACATTGCTAGCTGAACAGATTTATAATGTGTCAATTTTTTTTTAAAGATGTGCATTGGTAAGAGCACTGTTACTAAAGTTATTTTTTCATGTGTTGTTTACAAAATTTATGCGTGGAAACTATAAATTGTAATCATTCCAAAAATTTCAGAGAATGATTTTTATTTGAGGCACGTTTAAAATGTCTTCCTCGTTCAAAAAGAATTTTAAAACTGCAGTTGTAAACAATCACTGTCCTACTTGTGTGTGAAATGGCATGAAACCTTTAAATTTATTAGTTTAATACTGTATGCCACATTATCAAAATTTACTGTTCACAATCCCACAGAAATTTTCTGCCACATCGCATCCTTTGCATTGCACACATCATGCCATTGAGGTTTTTGCATTGCATGTTTACAGTGAGTTTACGGGTACTTGCTACTCATATAAATAATTATATAAATGGGAATGGAGAATATTATTCATCAATTACGACTTGCTTTACATAGGTTTCAATGAACAGATGAATTGGACTACGTTTTCCATTTCTTTATTAGACACCTCCCCCTAACTTGCTTTCTCCTTTCTAAGTCAATGAAACAAGTTGCTTCATCTGAGATAACTTAGATTGATGGATCTGTGTTGATCATGGTTATCCACATCTGATCTTGTATCAACAAGTGTAAAACAAGACTAGGAAGCTAGCATTGAAAAGACAGATGGTACCTAGGCCTACTTCTGTCTAGATGTTGACATGCATTCAAAATAGTTAGATGACAATATTAGTATACGTCCAAAAGTGTTGCAGATGTGTAATCTCGTGTCAATTCACCCAACTCAATATCCTTCGATACAAGGGGGTAATGTTTCACATCATGTATGTACTTGTAGCACCAGTTTTCACCGCTAGGGAGCTGTTATAGGACCTCTCTTGAGTCAGACTGCCAAGTGGCATCACCCAAAAATTAAGAGAGTGGTTTCTCTGACAGTTCTGTATATGTGTCTTTAGTGCACTTGTGACACAAAAAGTTTTTTCTTTTCTTTTTTTATAACTCAGCTAGAAAGCAGCGAAAACTTCAAGCCTCACGTTATGCGTGAGTATCAGCCTTTTTTTTTTAAGTTTCACTTTACAAAAAGTTCTAGGCTGCTAAAACTGATTTGAGTTTAAAACATGACCATAAAATTTAGCGTGATAGCAACATTTTTATGCTTCCAGCAATGTAACAGTTTCTCCTTTGCTTTCAGGCAAGGTGGAAGGATAAAGAAAATACGACACCCAGCAGAGCTCTCGAAAAGTTCATTTAAAGTTTAATGAACCCCCGCTATGTTTAAAAAAACAAAGAGGCCGACTGTAGATAAGTGATAAAAGATAGACAGTAAAAACCAGTATGAATGTAATGAAAGGGAGAGATAAAAGCACTGACAGACTAAGCAAGAGAGAGAGAGCTGCTCAAGTGGAGATGAAAATGGCAATTCCATTGATCAAGGATAAATTAAATATGAAGTAACTAAGGTAAAACCCATGAGTGAAACACTTTGGACATGACACAGCTAAATGCTGGGTCAGTCCAAGGTAAAGTATGGGAGTGGAGAAGAGAAAATAAGTTAACATTTTATTGTTAATGATACTGTCAAAATGCTGACAGAACCCAAAAACATATTCCTGGTGTACAATTGGATGCACTGGCCTATTTATAAATATTCATGCTTTTAAGGCAACTGCATAATGGTAGAACATGATTGAAATCAAGCCTGGTTTACATTCACAACAGCAAACACACAGCCACACGCACGGAAGTTAAGTGTAACCTACAATAGCAGCCGCTGCAAAGCAAATAACACACACAGAAACACAGCACACAGAAACAAGCACATGCCACACGGAAAGTTCATTTATTTTTAACAGTTCTGTGTACTGTGCACCAATTTATGAGCAGCCAATCAGCAAACACCACGGTAAGTTCAATGACATAAAAAAAAGTATCATTAAGGGACTATGCAATATGAAATTTTCAAATAAGTGCAATTTAAAGTTAAAGACGAAAATATTTTTACATAGTATTATTTCAGTAATTAGAAATGCATTACATTAAAGATCCTTTATCCTTAAAAATCAAAATGCTCAATAAAATTCTTGTATTTAGTTTTCCAAGTACCTTGTACAATAATATCTGGCAAAATTGAAAGGTAATTATTGACGACAGCAATGCATCCGAAAAAAGGAAAAATAATTCAATAACACATTTGTTTACTTCCTGAATATTTTATAATCATTCCTTAAAAGTGCAAAGCAATAATTGTATTATGTCATTGCAAAATTATTTACCAGTAGGCCTAGCAAGTTCACGGAAGGATATGATTTTCGCCATGCTGAACATTTGAAACACGACAGTTGCATGTTGTTTGAAATTTGAATGATGCGAGCAATTGAAAGTTGTGAAAGAGTGAGTTATTTAATATTTCTTTGTATTTTATGTTTGATTTCTTTATGGTCTTTAATACTACCTATTAGTTTTAGAGGTTACATTTACATTTTACGTATGCTGATACTTGCAAATAAAAATTTTATTGGGCTAGATCAGCTACATTAATAAAATGTAGGTATTTAATACATTATGAAATTAATGATACATAATTACAGGTGACCAAATCTAACAAATCACTCAAACAATTTCAAAATTATTACAATGTGGTAGATTTATTTTCTGCAAATAAAATTATAAAATTATGAAAGGAGTGTTTTTCAACACTGCACACCTACCTCTATATACCTAAAAAGAGTATTTCAAAATTCACATTATATTATGGGAAACTTACCGTGTATAGGTTTTAATAGGTCCAGTGACGTAGCCGACTTCATGTTGTTACTGATAGGTAGCCAAGACTGTTTTCAATGAACAAAAAATACCTGAGCCTGTTATTTTTAGGGTTTTCTTTTCCTTTTCATTTTGGATGTGTTTCTCTCATCAGTAATTACCAACTCCCACTTTTGAAATATAATTTTTTAACAAAGTGTGTATGAAAACAACTTTGGAACATTTCCAAGCCACCACTATTGTGGGCATGCTATAACATATGTGCCCCAGGCTTTAGTGTAATGTAAAAACTGACCTGTGCAGCTTGTAAATGTAAAGAATGACTGCTGTCAGGTATAACAGGAACGCAATAACGAGAGGCAGCAAAAATGTTATCAGCAATGGAGCCAGCAGCCACACCAGCCATTGGGAGCAATTCACTTCAGACAGGCCAACTATAAACAGTACAGCATGTGTCAATCAAATGGAAAGAATTAACATGCACAAAGAGACCAACACACTGCTGGCCAGTACAAAGGTAAACCTTACAAAGGAACTGACTATACATACTTAACATTATAGTCAAATCATCTCAGACAAAATTACAAACATACTTGCTTACCAAAAATATTTTTGATACATGTAAATACAAGGCCCATAACCTCTAGCATCTTTCATTCACATTTAAACTAAAAATTAAAAAAAAAAAACAGTCCGTTACAAAAAGGGAAAAATAAATCAAAATAACACTGAGATTAAAAAATTACATAAATAACTTTTTAAAACATGAGACATAAATTTCATTAGTTTGCGCTTTTACTCTTGAAGTCCGAACATCACAGGTTGACAAACAACGATAAAACACGAAAATACGTATCACCCCATCATCATGATTTTAAAAATATTTATTATATTTGCATTTTAAAATACCATTCTAGGCATCAAATTTTGATAATGGTGTTTAGGACTTTAATCGCATGGCATAAGTGAACAGGCTACAGCTTGTAACATGGTTACAGGATTTTATTAAGGTGGGTCTACACTGTATAACAAAACAAGTTATAAAATGTTATATTACAAAGTTATACAACATGTTACAAAATGAAAATAATGAAAATTATATTACAAGTTATACAACAAAGTTATATAACTTGTTATGAAAACGTGAAGAAAAATGTTATATAACACCATGTTTTATAACAAAATAAGTGTTATAAAACAAGTTATATGTTTCCCATGCAGTGTCGGTAAAGATCAAAGGAAGTTAAATAACTTGTTGTATAACATGTTGGCCGTTTGTCCACACTGGTATACACATTTAAAAACATGTAACATGTTATGAAACAAGTTGTATTACTTGTTATAGAACTTATTATTTAACTTGTTATGTAACATGTTATGAAACAAGTTGTATAACTTGTTGTATAACATGTTACAAATATAACTTGTTTTTGTTATATAGTGTAGACCCACCTTTAGTGTTCTCACCCAATTCCTGGATATTGACTTAAAAAATAAATTATTTTTTTGCCTATTAGACTTATTTTCCTTGTGGCACACTACTGTCTACCCATTTAACCATAGAAACACCGAATATTGGTTTGACATGCAAATTTATTGCCCTTTGTTGGCATTTAAGACCATTATGGAATATCATCACCCATCATGTGCCACAGATCCCTTATCAACTAACCAAACTGGTAGCTCATCCACACTTGTAGGAAATGCTGTCTGTCAGTGATATATTAAAGGGCCAAGGGTCTCGAGTTAAGACGCTGACTTCAGAGAATGTTATTTGAGGGTTGTTACTGAAACCCGATTACTGCCCACTGTCGCTGTCGTGGTCAACTTTAGAAGAGGAGATGGAACTCATGCAGTTTCTGAGGAACTGATAAAAATCAAATGAAGGTTAAGCCATCACATCACTCCTAACATTACTCATTTTATGGTCATTACATTTCCTAATTATTCATCAGTCAAGCCCTCATTCCAGATGGGGGTTAACATGTTTTGCCTTCGCTCCTGCACTATGCTGACCGAACACAAGAAGAATCAGGTAAATAAACTGATTGATGAAACTTTCGCTTCACTTAATTCCAGCTTTGAGCTGGACCCAGCATTTCGCGTCAGAGATGCATCCCCCTCTGTGTGGAGGACGACTGCCCCACAATATGACAGCACTAACGAGGCGGTGTACAAGAGAGGACTCGAGCCTGCAGCACCACTCTGCGCGACAATGCGTTTGCCACAGAGATGTACAAGACGAAGTGCATCAGAGCTGAACTGTGCCAGCAGCTGTCAACTAGCACCTGCTTACAGGGCTAAGTCTTGGTGCCTTTCAAGAAAGGTTCCTCAATCACAAAAGTCTACATGCGTGATGCGAGCACCATGACGAATCTCATCCAGCTTGCTGCGGACCACAAACCACCTATGATGGTCTAAATTCTGGCACAGCTGTGGGAGGGATAGCTGGTAGTCCGTGTCGCTCGCTGGCTGTGCTATGGCTGTCCATCATCGGGCTTGATGAGCTAGCACCATTTGTTGGTGGTGGGTGGGGTAGTGCATCTGTGGGAGAAACGAATGAGGTCGGGGGATCCATTACCACCCCATAGATGCAGTTTCCCAGTGCTGCATGGCCTCCACTCGACATCTTCCGAACTTCCCTGGTCGGGCATACACTATGCCAGTGGTGCTCTGACATCGGATAGTACTGGCAGCGAAGTGGGTGTTCATCCTGCCTGTTGGCTAGGCCATTATAATGGTCACTTGAGTGTGCTTACAGCACCGCCTTGCCACCCTGGTTTAAGTGCGATGCTCCCTCCTCTCGAGGTAGATTGTTCGGGGAGGGGGGTTGGCCTTCCTGGTTTGTTGTGGGTGTGTGTATGGCACATCAGTAAGGGCATCTTCAGGCCATACTGTCGGGATCGCCAGTGTGACTTGACAGGGCATCGCGACCCTCCATCCTTCGCTTGACTCCTTGAGGTCCTGCTCGACGTCCCTGGCGAGTGCGAGGAAGGCATCCAGCCCTTTAGCCACTGTACTGCGCACGAATGGTCGTATTTCGGTTGTCAATAGTTCTATAATGTTCTGCCACACTTCCTGTATATGACCATGGGGTGTTAGGCAATGGTAAAGCCAGATCTTCCTTGTCTGGGTCCGGCAGAACAGCTCGCTCACAGACCAGACATGGGCATGCGCATCATTAAAGTATGTCTCTAGGCTGAACGTGAAGACGGTCCAAGCAGTGTTGTAATCGCCTGTCTGGGCCCACTAGTCTTGGGCATCGTCGTGCAACTGACTGCTAATGCATTCAGTCTATTCCTCCAATACAATGTTGTGACGGGTTAACTAGTCAACTTATGCCTGCACGAACGTGGCTGATCCTCATGGGCTTGTCCCAAAAACTCGGACAGTATGACCAGCCCACTTATGGCTTGTCGTGTCCTGCAATTGGCCTCGGCCCCCTTGTGCGAGTGCTACATGCTCATACCTGAAACAAACACGGCTGCCCCGACACCGCAGGGTATTTTTTTACCTAATCTCTATGCCTAAGCTAGTTATCCTGTAAGATGGTGATGCACCCGGCGCCAATAGATGGCGACTGCTGCAGAATGTAAATAAGTGGGATTCATTGTGGCATTACTCAGGGAAGGAGCGGGCTTCCGCTCACGTTGGGAGCATCCCGAGAGTCAGAAATTAGCATATGATCAGGACAATCAGTGACATATTATAGAACAAGCTGCAAAGGCTAAATCTGTAAATATTGACTATAATGATAATGTAACCGACTTGTATATAAGCTTGGCTTGTACTGTACCAGTCAGAGATCCTTACCCCAGAAAAATCTGGGGATTTAGAATTCTATTGGTTGTGAAATTAATATTTACTTTTCTGTTTCAGTGCAGTTTACTGACAATTGTCTTTTGATTCAGTGTGCAGTGCAACTGCGGACTTATGCTTAGCTGTTGTTTGTACAGTGCTCTTGTAATTAATTTAAGTATACTAGTGACCATTTCTAGCGCCGAACCCTCTTCGGGTAAGGGGGCGGACTGCTTGAGGTTTGGAAAGGACCCAAGCTGGGGGAGGACCGAGGCCAGAGAATCGGATAGGTCGGGCAGATCGTCCAACGGTTCTGATAGGCGTAGTCATAATACCGGAACCTTTGACCCCCGCAAGTGCGCACTAGCAGTAGAGAAAAGCCTCCACTCATAAATCCGACTAGACTCGAACCTTGTTTCACTTAATGTTCGGAAGCAACGCGTGACCGGACTCTCCCCTAGTGGACACACCAGCTCTCCAGAGCTGACCAATGACATAGCATCTGCTCATCCAAAGCCCCAGGCTCTATGGGATGCCCCCCAGGCATATCTGCTGTGCGGCTCATCCCTGAGACGCCACCTACTCAAGTGATAGATGTCGCTCCCACCATTGTGATCGTCCACTGCTAGATGAAACAATTTCTTGCGGGCTCGCATCCTCTCAGCTTCACCCTGTCACTGAGTCTCACCTAGAGGAACAGATGGATGACTCCTCCCGACATGGTGCCCCCTCATCACGAGTGTTCGGCAGTCGGTTCAGCATCCTCACAGATTTTGATGATGGTGGCGATATGTCCACCGTAGCTTCCGCAGCCGACTGGGCTTCCAGTCGTGACGATCTCAACACTGGCTCTCAGCGCGTCAAGAACCCCAAGCGCAAACCGTCCCCCCGATAGTCATCCTCCGATGACTCTTACACCAGGGCTTCTGCCGCACAGACAGCTACAAGAACTGACACCTCTCAGGGCACATCCCGCCCACTCAAGCTCCGGAGGAACATCACCACTCAACCACCAAACCAAAGCCAGAGTAGTCTTGGCCCTATTCGCACCGAGAACCCTACTCGTATTGGCCCTACTCGCACCGAGCACCCTTCTCATCCTGGCCCTATTCGCACCGAGCACCATCCTTTTCGGCCACCGAAAATTCCCTCGATCTACTGTCGCAGGTCACTGGGCGACAAGCCCATGGTTTTCCTTCGCTCTTTGGAGCAACAGTCGGGAACTTTTCAGGTGCACCAAGCAGGGCACAAGATTCGATTTGACTCCTCTACACCTGCAGTTCACACAAAACTTCTTCAGCTCCTTATTGATAAGGGGATGGAACCCATTACCTATCCAATGATGTCGGCCCGAAATTCGAAGGCATTATCTCGGCTGCCCCAAGAACTCGACACTCAAGACATTGTGGATAGTCTGGCCTCCCAGGGCTTCCGCGATGCCAAGATCCGGAAACTGGGTGACCCCAAAATCACCCGATGACTGGGATACATGCCACTCTACTTAATAACCCTTGAGGGCCGCACACAGGAACGGGAACTACACGCCATTCGCCACATCAGCCCCTTTCTGGTGAAAGCAGAGCGATACACCCTAAACGGCCCTACTCAATGCTTCAACTGTCAGCGGTATGGTCACTCATCCCGGGCCTGCTACAGGACGCCTCAATGTATGAAGTGTACCGAATCCCACCTTAGCAAGGACTGTCCTCATCCACCGGACTGCACCCCTAAGTGTCCTAACTGCGAGGGCCCTCATGTGGGTGGTTCACAGTTGTGCCCTCGAAGACAAACTTGGAAACAGGCAAGCATTAAGGCACCGCCACTTGCGTCGAGCTCCCAAGCTCCTATCTTTAAGACCTCAGATTTTCTGGCCATACCATCAGCTTCATTCCCTGGCAAGGCACCTCTGCCCCCTCGCACTTCATCACATTCTCGAACCACGGTCAAGGGACCTCCACCACCTGAGTCTCCTGCGGTGCAACGACCTCCGGCGACTTCCGGTCTAGAGGCTCCGCAGACATTTTCCGCCAACCTTCGACAGACCAGCAACATACCTACTCTTGACACTACTCAATTGACTACTGCTCCGATCTCCGACATGTTTACCTTCATGCAGGAACTGCGTCAACTACTAGACACTTTCCTTGTGTTTTTACCCATTGTGAGTGCTTGTACCACCGGCGAAAATTCCAGTTCTTGTTCGAAGTGCTGTATTCGTTCTTTGATGGCAACACGGCTTATGGTCGCCACCTGGAACATGCGCTCTCTCGCTTGTAAGATGGGGGATCTTCTCGAACTGCTACAAACTCGTCACCCCGACATCAACGAGACATGGCTCACCCCACAACATCGACTGTCACTTCCCGGCTACACCATCTATCGCAAGGACCGTATTGACCGAGGGGGTGGGGTCGCACTTCTCATGCGTTCCTCTCTCCGGTGCCATGCCACTCGGCTGCCTCCTCTGGACACCGTCGAGGCTTTTGCCATCTGCCTGCAGGATGTGTACACTCCGACCACCATCGTCGCAGCCTACATACCACCTGGGCATCAGTTTCCCATCGAGGACATGGAATCCATCCGGCACCTGGATCAGCATGTTCTTTGGATGAGGGATTTTAATGCCACACACCCCCACTGGGGCTGTCCCACAACAAACCGGAGAGGCGCCCATTTCTACTCCTACCTCCGTCTCACGCCGCTGTGCATATTTCCCCCGCAAGAGCCCACATACTATCCAGCGGCTGCCAACCGCCTACCGAATATTCTTGACTTTTTCATTACCACCAGCAACCTCACGATCACTGATGTTACCGTTGTGCGTGTTGGTCCTTCGGATCACTATCCGGTTATCGGCCATATCCACCTTCCACTTCTTTTTCGTCCTACGCCCCCCAGGTTCAACTTCCAGCAAGCTAACTGGCGCCAATTCCAGCAGCTCATAACGCGCGATATAATCCTGGACTTCTCCATCCGTACTCCCCGAGATCTGGACCTTCGGGTCGAACAGTTAGTGTCAGTGATCAAACCTGCAGCAGCAGCCTCCATCCCCCTGAAGGACTCTGCAGTGCACGACAACCCCCTCCCGCCATATTTGCGAACACTACTGGGCGTTTGTAACCGCATTCGCAGACTCTGGCAACACACACGGGACCCGCTCCACCAGCTTGGCTACAAGATTTTGCGGTCACGTTGTTGAACTCTGTATAAGCGGTGGTGCGCTCTCGAAGAACGCCGACTTCGTGCTATCGCTCGCAGGTGTATACAGTTTGGGCCTTCATTCGCCGCCTCAAGCGGGCACACTGCAATCACTGCAGAAGAGAGGGCAGACGCTATTGCAGAGCACCTTGCAACCACCTTTCGTGCTGTACCCATGCCGCTTTTATCATCCTCCTCATCATCATCGGATGATACACTGCATGCTGCTGAACCCGGGCTCTCACTTGCACTTCCGCCATTGGCCCCTACACCCGACATTAAGCTTGTCACCCCACACGAAGTTCAGATGGTCATTTCGGGCCTACGCACTTCGACGGCCCCAAGTCGGGATGGTATTCCCAATGCTGTTCTGGTGCATTTTCCGCGGGCTCGGATTGTGTACCTCACGAAACTCTTGAACAGCATGATAGTGCTCGCAGTGTACCCCGCTGCGTGGAAGACTGCCGCGTTGTGCCAATCCCCAAACCGGGCAAACGCCCGGAACTACCGGACTCTTACACACCGATATCTCTTCTCTAATGTCTCTCGAAGATTGCCGAACAGATTCTCTACAATCGTCTTTCCACCATGGTACAAGATAAACACTTAATGCCAAACTGCGCAGCTACACGGATAAGTAACTCAGTCATCGCCTACGCACCGCCTTCGGGACCGTCAGTCGCTTCTTTACATCCATTGGCATCGCGCTCAACACCAGCAAGACACAAGCTGTGTATTTCTGTCACCTACAGGATGACCACATGCAACAGATTTCACTCGGTGGTGCTGACATTCTTTGGCAGTCTACTGCCAAATACTTAGGAGTCACGCTGGACTCCCACCTACTCTACCACACCCACATCAAGATCGCAAGTGGTAAGGCGAAGGGCACCCTCCACGCCCTCGCCACGGTACTCGAGCCTGACACACCACTACCGTTGTCACTACGTGTGAACCTTCTTCTGCTTTACTTTGTACCGCTTCTCACTTAAGCTGCCCTCATTTGGACTACCGCCAGGCGAACTGCCTTTCGCCCTCTCTACGTTGCTTTCTACCTGGCACTTCGGCTTCTCCTCGGACTGCCCCGGCGAACTCCTCGGCGTATTTTGTTAGAAGAGGCGAACATCCAGTGCCTCCCCTACTAGTACCTTCGTCGTCAAGTTGGCCGCTTCGCGCTCCGACTTCCTGCCCACCAGAATCCCCTCATCCGGGCTTTAGCCCTACCTTTACCCGGCAGTGTCATTGCTCCGTTTACAGCGCACCACCTAGAAGATGATTACCAGGTTTAACTCCACGACTAGAATATTGGTGCTCAACAAGCCTCCAAGAACTCGGCATGACATCAGTGGGTTATTTACACCGAAACCTCCGGTTTTTCCCACTCATCAAGACACCTGACACACAGGAATGTAGTGTTCACCCACGCCACCTAAAAAAGTGTGAACACTGGAACCAATGAAAAATGGCCCCAATGAATTAATAAAGGATTTCCCCAACACTTTTTACAGTCAGTAGAACCATACCTGGTGGGAATGACTGACAATCCTATCAACCTTTAGTATTAGACATAACACGCCTCGGACTAATGAAGGCAAACCAAAACAAAAAAACAAACAGGAATTTGTAATTTGGTTTAAATATATCTATATCTATATATCTCTATATATATATATCTCTATGTATATATCTCTCTATGTATCTCTCTCTCTCCCCGGAGCGGCCTTTGGGATTACGCTCTGGTATCGTTTGCTGGCACAGCCCTTGAGATTACGGTCTAGCATCCTTCTTCCCCTGGAGTGGCCTCTTGAGGATTACTCTCTAAGACCCTCCCCCTGGAGCGGCCTTTCGAGGATTACGCTCTAGGACTTGTCCCTCGCTCCACCCAAGAGGGAAAACTGCAGCCCTGCTCTGCCTGGCAGACTGCCCGCCTTCAGAAGCTGTTCGACAGTGACGACTGAGGACATCACACTCCAGGAAGGTGTTCACCCCACTTCAAGCCACTCCAGCACTGGACGCTGTTGCCAGGACACGTCAGGCTCATGGTCCAGAGGTCAGCTGAGAGTGGTACAAACTTATTATATTGTATTTGCAAATTGTGCAGAGGAATAGCCCATCGTGAAAATATAGAAATTTGTGTGCCTTAGCGCATGCACGGTGTTTGTTGATGACTCTTCACTGTTAACAGTTAGCTGTATCTCCTGTTGCATAAAACAGCGCATTGATGCGCACTGCGTGTTTATTGTACAACTCACAGTGCTTCCAGGTTGCTTCGTTCTTGCACGTACGCAGTAGTATGCGCAGCACAAACTGGGTTTTTTCACTGGTTGCAATTTCCTCAGAAAGGGGCTTGAGACAACTGTCGCGAAGCCCCTCCGTGTTGATAGATATGCCCGCGATCTTCTGCTTCACAAGGTGGGGGGAGCGCAGACAGTTAGGAGAGATTGCGCCCCCTTGCTCCAGGCTGAGCGGCCCTTATCCACTTATGTGCCGCGTGGTGATCGAGTGTGCAGTTTCTGTTGTCTTTGTTGCCACTCGCCCCGGCTCCATTGCTGGCTAGCCGAAGCTGTCTTCGTGCACACTCAAACATGCTCGGCGCATGGGTGTTTTGGGGGGGGGGGATTGCTTTCAGAACTCGCGGATGGCTTGCGAGCTGCCGGAGTGGGGGTTGGCATGACATGCCTGTCTGAAATGTGGGTAACATTACCCGGCGTCTGCCTGTCTCATGCTTGATATGTTGGCCATTTATCCCTGAGCGAAATTCTTTCAGTTTTCTGCTAAAGTTAATTTCGATGAAATTAAAAAATATAATTGGATTTTGGATGCCACACAATTTGTGCACCTGCTGATTTAATGTTGGACACAAGACATTTAAAATCACTATAAGGCCATTTCTGGTATGGTGAATTTTATTGACATTGACAACTACAGACTGTATATGGAGAAAAGTATGGATGGCTAATTCTATGCCTAATACCAGGGCTTGACACGGCATGTGGCTAGGGTTACGCTTACATAAGCTACCACCAGCGAATGACTGCAATGTTGACTCTTCATCCCGACTGTTTGCTGGGAAGAGTGTATGTCTCTACATCGTTATGCAAAGATGTATCTACGTACAGTTTTCAGTCACACATTATGCTACGAATAGGACTAATACAATAACAGCCTCTCTGGACTGTATACAACACAAAGACCCTAACTAACATAAGCTGAAACACTAACACAAAAGCCAATTAAGTATAGACAGTGATTATGTTATATGCATGACTATCATAATGGCACATGGCCCTAAATAAGTATTCATGCCGAGAACTCTGTGGCACGAAATGCAGCTACCCCTGTCGAGGGGTGATGACGAACTAACTGGAGGCTGTGGTCTCCATGTGTGACTACCAGTGTAATTCCCGCGGAAACGTGCCATGTGCAAAGGATACCCCAAGCCAAGCTTTCCGCCTTGTTGCAATTATCCAGGGAGTTATCAATATTTTATTATAGTGCTAAAGTAATGAAGACAATGTCTACTAGTTGATAATTTCAAAAATTAATACATAATAGTTACATTTATATCCTGGTCGATTGCCACTCGGACGACAAACGATACTTGGCGGCGGCCGACATTCGTTGCATTGCAATCGGCTACACTCGCATTGCACTATCCCTGTTCGTGGAAACAAGGTGGCATAAAGGACTGAGCTTGGGACGTCAAATAAATGCCACAAAATAATTAAAAATCTGCACACTGCACAGCTACCTCCCTCACAGATAACTAAGGATCAATGCCACTAATTAAATAATCATAAGACATACAATTTAAAGTCATTCAATAAAATTCACAATCAAAATCAACACCCAGTAATTTTAAAATAATCTTCCCCCGCTCACTTTCGCTCTTTCGAAATATAGGCACATGCCATGGCTGAAGCTTCAAAAATAAATTAAACAAGCTATGTAGCAGCCATACTATCCTTTATCACAAAAACCATCAAAACTTAGCTCCAACAAATTCAGCACTGGATGTTAGAGGCTACATTCCATCGTCTTGTAATCCCAGCAGACTCCACAGATCGATGCTCCAATCTGGTACTCGGTCTCGGGGTCCCTGAAGGCTATGATGAGAGCCCTGTGGCAGCTAGTAATGGTTGCACAGGACTGCTTCTTTAAACAACTATTCTGAGCCGAATAGCTGATGGCGATAATGTTGGGAGTGTGACATGATCCTGATCCCACTTGTTGCTGGAGACGTCAATGGCAGATAAACTTGCACGTAATTCTCGTCTTATTTCGTGTTGGTAAGCTTCATTATCCCTCCCCATGGTATCATCACAAGATAGGTTTTTATTACAATCTGCCTTTCTACATTCCTTTGACGTCGACCCAAGTGTCTCCCCTACTCATAAAGTCCGTTATGCTGCGCCAACTCCTGAACCACCCTTGCCCGTGCAGAGTGATGTTTTAATTTGATTATATTAAGAACGCACTTTTTATTTAATAAGACATGTATTGTTTTTATGTATTATTTTTCAGTAATTTTTGTAATTTTATTATTGTAATATGTCTTTCCAAGTATTATTTTTAATTGCTGTCACCGAACGACGAAGCCGAGGCCAACACCCGGAATCTCTCCGAGCGCTGCATGTGTCACAAAGGTGGGGGGTGGTCGGGCGGAGAGGCTGCCGCGCGGGAGGACAGGTAATCGGAGTCTGGCGGCCGGAGAGGACAGACGTGTCTTGGGACGAGGGTCGCCGGGCAACGAGGAGTAGTCATCTGGCGGCCGAGGAATGCGGTCGCATGGCGTGACGAGTGCGGCAGCGAGACGTGAGCCAGAACTGGTGAGACTGGATCAAGGCAATCGGGACTTTCACGTTCACGGGCGTTACGCTATCGGTCATCATTGTAATTAATTTAATTGTAAATAAGTATTTTCTTGGTTTGGTTGAGATGGGACATTTCGCGCATCGGCGGACACGTGCGTGCCGCAACGGGACGGACTTCACGTCGCCGGCGATGGCGTTCCAACTTATTTGGTTTTTTCACTATCATAGAGAAGGGGCAGAGACAGTTCATCAGTCGCATAAAGAATCAGGGGGTGCAGTCCGCACTTGGCGCCTGCCCATCCCCAAACACGTGCAGCCGAGCCTCACTCCGCGGAGGGACGGGTGTTGTGCCACGAATTGCCCATGTACCTAATTTACACGAAGGGCTCAATAAATATTTGTGGTCAAACTGTCGAAAAATCATTGTAGCTCGGATAGTGTTAATTTCCCCCGCCACGAGGCCTGAACCCTCCCTGAAAATACTACGCAACCCGCATCACATGGGTGATATTCAGGGCTACGACACTTTTACCCATCCTATTTCTGGGCCAGACAAACACAAAAATTATGTTCACTTGTGGATTAAGGATGCTGCAGCACACACACCCTGTGTTTTGCATAAAGAGGTGGAAAAGGGTTCTTGCCTCGTGGTTTCTGTTCGCACATGTCACATATGTATTGAGGGTATATCAGGAGTGTACCATCATGGTGTGGCTCCACCTGCCCACCCTTGCCTTCTCTAAGCGGTCTCATATATGGCAAGTTTCAGCCATGGACAAACTTCGCCAAGGTATTTCAGTGACATCATTGGCCCTGGGGCGAGTCCACTACTATATTTTTGGCTTGTGGAGGTGCTGCTTGATGTGATCTTCCTCAATTTACAAATTTAGCTGGATTCTTAACTCTTGGTTGCAGCATTCAGCAAGGTTGGTCCTGGGGAGGTACACGAGAGTGGTGTGATGTTCCACAGCTATGTTTTCATTTTCTTTCATCAACAGATATTCTTTCGATGTAATAATTTCACAGGTGGTCACAAGTTTTTGACGTGACAACATATAATAAATCGATGAACGCCGGCTGCACGCACGAAAAAGTGTCCCACTACGGATGTCCCAGCGAGGGGTGCAGGCTAACCTGAGTTACGTTGACGGCGGTACATGACGCAGCAAGACTGGTGCCTGGCACGTGATAGTCCATAATACACTTGATATGTGAATCCGCTAATGTTTGCGCGAGTTTACAAATAACACTGAATTATGCATATACGTAATGATGACGGCACACACTAATCTTAACACAGCAATTAACACTAAATAATTATGAGCGCATCCCGGGCTCGGAATGGATTCGGCTCCTGGACTTTTGATGGTCACGTGACGCGAGACTGGTTCTCGTAGTGGCGTGTGCCACGTTTAAACTGGGAACGGGCGCGACGGGACCCAGCATGGTCTCTCGTTCAAGTCCGTTGCACGTCACAGGGATTGAGGCGATCGTAAATTGAGTTACGTGTTTGGCGCAATGCCGCCCTGCAAGGGCAAAGTTCCAACTCCCCGTGGGGAGATCTTAAGGTGTGAGGCGCAGGCACCACGGCGGGCTGCCTTGAAACACAATAATTACGTAGTATGTTAAAAGACCCGTAGTCGGGTCGCACACTTTAACTAAGGACCGCACGACAATTCGTACGGCCAGTTAGGGCCGACCGGGGAGCTGTAGAAAGATGATTCGGAGATAATTACCTATTGATGCTAAACGTGGATATTGGCGCGAAAGTTGGATGCTCCCCGTGCGCGGGGCTGCCGGCCCTGGCGAGTGCTGGATGGCGACTGATGACTCTCCCTGGTAACCGGGCCAGTGAGGGTAGGAATACCCGCGGGAAAACGACGGAGCGCGGGATGGCGATGCCGGCTGTTTTGTGAGCGGAAATATTTGACACAACCATTCATTAATTAAAGACAATTTTTATACTTATTAAAAGTTTTAGTTTCTGTTTGATAATTGATTTACATGTGCACTAGATACCTGATGCGCATTGCCACACCCGGCCGGGCGCTTTGACATTTAGCTGGCCGTGACTGACGTCACGCCATTCGAGGCGCTGCACTTAGACACATGCGCGGGCGTGTTCGTAGCACTAGCACTGGCTCAGGTGTTGAGGACACATAGCGGCCTGTGCTCTCAGAGGGAGCACCGACGGCGGCGTCACTCCTTTTTGCTGATTTGTTTGCATGAAACACAAGTTAGGTTGTAACATTCCATAATGGTCTCGAAGGACAATGAGGACAATGAAGTTGCGCATCTCGATAAGTGAATCAATCGCCATCAGCAGTATCATTTTTAATTAGTACCTTGTTGTTCCCATATAATTAAAAGACAGGTTGAAGCCTTAGCATTACCCATCGTGCGTGTGCCTTTAGAGCGACGAGATGCAAAAGTAATAGGGCAACAATAGGCCATTGACTTAAAACCCACCAAGGCCAACACAAACAGTTTACAACTGTACACACAAAAATTGCTTTTCTAATTTTTTCCCCCTAACCTATCTAATTACTAAGTGTATTTGGGAGGTTCTGGGTAGGGAAGACTAAGTGCGTCTCAGGCCGAAGCCTATACGCTCTAAGCATGCAGGTAATGAACCATGCAGGAAAGGAAGCATGCATCATGTGCTAGGAGGGGATCGGCTTGGCGCCCGAGACAATATTAAAAATTTACCTGAACCATAAGGTTATATGTGTTGCCGTCACCCGACCTCTGTGAAAGGCCCGGGGGGTACCTGACGGGCGCTACGGGCGTCGCGGTGCTCTTGTTGTCCGGAGGGGCGCCAGGCTAGTGGGCTGCTAGGCCGTTGGTGTTGGGTCGTGGGTACTCTGCCCCCGCGTGCCCCGCCAGGTACACTGCTTGAATCAACCCTGAATGGCTCTCCCTTGACTGTGAAGGCCGCTCGGCCGTGTGGAGGACGGGAGACTCCGGAAAATTAGTGTACACGAGTTGGTGAGAATTACCTTTAATCTAGTCCCGCTACAAAACACTCTCACCAACACTTGGCGACGTCTAGCCGTTACACAATTAACACAGAAAACATAACACTACGCGACACTAATGGTTACCGCGGCAGTCTCGCGGGACGCGGGTCGATGCTCGCTGGAGACGGCCAGCGCCGAAAGTTAACGGGTGCATTTAACGGTTGTTGGGGAGGGGGGGGGGGGTGTCGATGAGCGGTCTCCTAAGTTCGGTGAAACACTTACGTGAGTGATACGATCTGCAGCGTGGTATCACGATGAAGACGGTCGGGATAGGCCCGGTTCCGTAAAATATGCGCCGAGTCGACGTGGGCAGCTATGAATTAATAAGAGGTTTAAATTTAAAGATTTAGTACAGAATAAAATAATCAAAGAAAGAAAACTTGGATGCTGCCCACGGACACACGTCTGTTCCCGGCGCGGAGTGGTTTGAGACTGCCGGACATGGCCGCCTCGCAAGGAAGAGAAACTTTCTCTTCTTTGTGAGTAGGTGTCAAAAAACTTATATTAATTGAATTTACTCTATGACCAGTTAAAACATGTTCCAGGTGCCCAATTAAAATGTAGCACCTGGTAATTGGGTGCTTAAGGCTTAACAATGATTTAATGTATTTAATTATTTAAATTGTGACATAAAGTTGGCGACTGTAAATTTACTAACATATTGTCCCACTGTGAATTGTTTTAGAGGGATTTCTCCTATTCTGACTTGATCATAGTCACTGGCATTTTAATTAAGACCAGTGGCCGCGGTGACAGTTAATGAGGTTTGTTGTCTATTGGGGTCACGCCCGAGGCGCTCGCCTGACTCAATCCGGCTGGGCAAGGGGCGCGCTCCGAAAACGGGATACGGTACTGGCGGTGCGGAGCACGGGCTTAAAGGCCATGGTTGGTACGATGTCAGTGTTAAACTTCCATTTACTTCGCAACCTTTTTGTTACTTTTTTGAATTCACAACCTCAGATTTACTAAACTTTAAATTAGAGCCAGATGCTGAGATAATTACAGCTCCCATTTGCCAAGTGAATAGTTGGATGATCCTTATATTAATAAAAGTGGTTTTTTGTCAGTATTTGACAGATAGCTAGCTCATGCCGGGAGAGTGTTTTGCTAGTAGCTTGTTCGCATATCGCTAGAGGCCATTTAATTTTTTTATGCCTTTCTATTTCTTCTGTTTTGCTGTTTAAATCTCAAGCTTGAATAACAGTAATAAAGATACACACGCACATATAATTGTATCTCTATGTTGTCTAATTTTGTTTTATACGACTAGTAATTTTTTTTTCTTTAATTTTATGTTTAATTAATTGTAATTTAAGACTTGTCAAAAATAAAGAAACCACTCTGATATGTTTCATTTTGTATTACAATTGGTATCTAACTTTAGTATTAATGTCTTTAATAATTACTGACGGTACTGTTCTGTAAATCGTTACATTATCTTTATTCTTAAATACTTTTCATGAAGATAATATTCTTTATTAAATTTTAACTTTTTTGTTGTTTCGAAAGACATTCTTTACGTTTTATTTCAGCAAAGATTGAAATTACTATATAATCCTTGTTTTGCGTCGTAAAATATATAACAATAATAATTTATATAATTATTATTTTTTTGCTTCAGTTGTTGGTAGCTTTTCAAAATAATACACTTCATAACGCCATTCTGGCTTTCTGTCGTTATCCTGGTAGGATGGTTTTTAATTTTGTGGTTTTTGAAGTATGTGCCGTCGTCGCACTGGGAGTATTGTGATAGCGTGAACTTTAATTAGTTGCAATTTTATTTTTTAAAATTTAAGCGATGTGAGCATTCATATGCCAATATAAGACTGATTTTACGCTTTGTCTCGTATGTTCACAACGGCCATTGAACTGCAGAACGAAATCAAGAATGTTATTGATGTTACGAAATACAAATTGCATTTGTTGCAGTTCGTTTGTTAATATAAGGCTTTGAAAATGGTGAAAAAAAGAAATAGTGACTTCCGTCAAAATCTGCAATCAAGTATGCCTGTTAAAGACTCTGTGTCAGTTAAGCAGGAAATAATAGATGTAAGTTGTGTTCCTACCCATTGTTAACTACGTTAAAGTTCGTGAGCTCAGTTATAATTTTGGAGTGATAGCAGAAAGTCTTTTTTGTGTAGCCAAACGTGGTAAGTTAATATGTGTTGTTGAGTTCTGTTTGAAGGGTGTGGTTACAGGTTGAAGAAAACCAACGGAGACCCGGAAAAGATGGTTACTCAAGGCAGAGTGGTTGGGGTCGAGAGTTGCGCAACCGTTTTGTCTTTAGCAGTAATGACCATAGCCGAAATACTGGAGACAGCACAATGCGCTCCAGATATTCGGAGCAAGGTAGCATACATAAATGAACTAGCTGCTTAGAAATCTTAACCCTTCATGGTTTTGGCTTGCTTTGCTTCACTACTTGTACAGAATTCAAGATGATTAATTCAATTAATAAAATCAATTTAGTTGAAAAATATTATCATGATATTAGTATTTCTGTAGCCTAGATAGTGTTAGACACATTGCTAATATCTAACTGGCATTGGCAGCAGCAACATTTACAGTATTAGGTTAGATTTCTTATTGTATAGAAGGTAGCTGCCATAAAGCAACGTATGCCTGGCTTACATTGTCAATAGCAATTTTCAAGATTAATAGTTTTCTAGTTATTGATTTTTTCTTCATAACTGCAGCAAATATTTGATACTTGTTTTGCTGCTATGCAATGTGTGTGGTGGTACTCATGTTACTGCACAGGTTACCTAAATTTACCTGTTTTTATAGTTTCAATCACGAAAACACCTGTTCACATACTAAAATATTTTCATCTTTAATTAAATATCACTCTTGGTACCGAAACATACACACAAGTCATAGTACTAATAAAATACTGAAGTGAATACACCACTTAACCTATAAACATTTTGCAAATCATTGGAATGCAACAAACTTAGTCTCTCGTCTTTAAAAAAAAAAAAAAAAAAAAAAAAAAAAAAAAAAAAAAAAAAAACCCTACTACAACGGTAAGTAGAACAAAAAGTTTGGGAGGTTTTTTTGGCAGAAGCCTCTAATCTAGAATTATACAGTAAAATTTAAGTGGGAATAAAAGCACAATTTTTTAAGAATATAAATAATATTCTAACAAAGAAAATAGGCATTGTTAATGTAGCTTATCTAACAATCATTCTTTGGTAAATATGTAGTTGGGCAATATTTGTTAAAAAAAAAATTTAAAAATTCCGAAAATACTTTTATTCTTCGCTCTTTAACTTTCTCTTTTCATTAAACCTGGTGGAGATAAGAAATTCCAAATACTTTAGGAGATATGGAATTTTTTAATTTTCATCACAATACCTGTGCATTCATGCAGTGTTTAACATTGTTTCTTGTTTATGAGTATTAATTTTTTTTTCTTGCGGTGTTGACCATTGTTTCTTGTTTACGAGTATGATTTTTTAACGTTTCAAATTTTAATGTTTTATTTGTTATTTGGATATTGTTGCGCAAATAATGAGTAAAAAAAAAAGAGTTCCTACTGTTCATCCTTTGTCCCGGTTTGTTAGGTTAGGTCAGTTACATTATAAATACTTTAAAACTAAACAATCATTAAAATTAATTCATATTATTTTTAATGTCCACTTAGTTGAAAGTATTTATAATGTAACTGACCTGACCTAATCGACCATTTTAATTAATTAGGCATGGCGGTGGTCAAATGATTGCACAGGTCATGTATTGCAAAATAAGAACGGCGATATCTCCTAAAGTATTTTGAATTTCTTATCTCCGCCGGGTTTATTGAAAAGAGGAAGTTAAAGAGCATAGAATAAAAGTATTTTCGGAATTTAAAAAAAATTTTTAATACATATCGCTTAACTACATATTTACCCATTTTTTCATTAAAGAATTAGATGTTTCAATTTTTTTTTAAAATTATATTTTACTGGACTAAGGGGTGGTTTTTTCTGTCAGACATCTGCTAATTGGTACCGGTACCTCGGTAAAAGTTGAAAGTAGCTGTTGATTTGAACTAAGTAAGGTATCTGAATAAACTATATCAGCAAGTGGATTTAATACATTTGTTTTAATCTGTGAAGGATTATTTAATTTTAGTGGCTTTGTTTACCATTTTCCATAGCAAATATATCTTTGAACATTTAGTTAACATTCAAGTTTGTTTACTATCTTTTTTTTTAGCAAATTTATTTTCATTATGCTTTTTTTATTTATTTTTGTTTTTAATTTACAATGTTAATGTAGAGAAATTATTTATGTTGTTAAATGTAAAAAAGGGCACATCTCATCTTGGCCAACAATTGAGACCGTAAATATTATAAATATTGTAGATTTTGTATGTCTAATACGTGATTGTAAATCTAAACTGATATTTTAAAAAATTGTGTGTATTTTTACAATGATTTCACATTATTTTTTATTTGACTTACTTAACTTAACCTAATCTTTTGCTTTAGGGTAAATATCTTGCATCACTGCTTTTCCGCAAAGTTAAAATAAAATTACGAAAATACAATTTCTAACACTACTATCTACCCTGAAAACAGTGTTAGTAAATACGTAAAAATTCATGAGAAATCACACTTTCAACTCATATGACGATACCTGTGCATGTATGGTGCTCTCACCGTTTATTGTTTACCCATACAGGTTTCTGTTTTTTTTTTTTTTTGGGAGAACTTTTGTAACAGAGGTATTGTTCTATAATAGAAGTAGTTAATGTGATGACATATTGCAGTTGTAGGGAAATTAATGTTTATTGATTTGGTTTGTTGGTTGTTTGTCCAAATGTCATTGAATTAAGAAAGATTTTTTTGACATTTAATTTTAAGTATCGTTTTCAATCATGTAGTACTATACTAACTCGACCAAACACCCACAATGTTGGAAAGTATTTTTAATGTAGTTAGTCTTACCTAATCTACCATTCACAGCATTTGAATAAAGATTATCAAAACAAACACACAAACCAACACGGCTAAACAAGGGCGGCTGCATGCAGCAGGAATCCACAGGTTTTGAAATGTGAGATAAAAACTGTGATATCTATAAAACTAGTAGGAATTTATTAATGCTGTTTTCAAGGCAAGTACAGAAACATCTCTAATGTTGCAAAATGTTATTATCGTAATTATATTTTTACTTTGCAGAAAAACATTGATGTAAGATATTTACCATACTTAAGTTATGTTTGTCTTTATGTACGAAAATCTATATGCAGCAGAAGAAACTAAGAATTTCACAGATCTAGGAAATCATAAAAGAATTAATATTTTTTTAGTTATGTTAGGTCCGCTACATTTAAAATATGGTAAAAACATTGTTAAAAAATATTCAACAGCTTACGCAATTATTTCAAATGTGTTCTGTAATATAACATAACTGTTACATTTTGTACCATAAATGCACCATAATTGTACCATAATATACCAAGATAGATTCTACCATAAAAAAAGAAGTAAAATTTCATCTTTCACATGATAGAAAAACTTGAGTCTCACATTCACTTGTGGGAAAGTAACTTGGTATTACAATAGTCTCTTAATCATGGATGTTAGAATATCAGATAAGCCTAAATGTGTGATAATAGCCTATAAAATGCAAAACTTTTATAATTTTTTATATTACGAATCCAAAAATCATGTTTCACAACATACCAGCAAGAAAAAATTATTTATAAACACAGGGTAAGTAATTAGTTTTGGTGGAGGTGTGATTAAAAATAAACTTAATGTTCATAAATCGGAGTTCTTGTTGCAGAATAATGTGTTTTTTTATGTGAAAATGTCCATTTGCTCATTATAGTGATTCTCGGTCGAACTTTCTTATCTGACGAAATACTGTCAAATTTGAACCGTTGATAACTAAGAGACTAATACTGCATCTACAGTGGTTTGAGCCCACAACGGATACATCATAGCTTTATGTGTTTGTCGCACAGTAAATGTTTTGTCTGTGGCATCATATGTGCGTGATTGTTATGAATTAGCTTTGTGTAAAGTTATAAGCACATGGAAACACATTTAGCTAGGATATTGATTCGGGCGTCCTTTTGAAGAGCTTGTGGAGCAATACTAAGAACCAACGTGAGAAAAAAAATATTCGACCTAATATAAGTGAAAAACGGTATTAAATTGAAAATTACAAACTTTAAATAAAAATTTTAATCTCATATGCTCAGAATCATAGAAAATGCAAGTCGGAGGAAAGGTTACGCCAAAAGGAATCCAAAACGTCTAAATAGTCCAGTGCTGAGGGAATGCGAGAGCTATGGCAGCGTCGAAAAAGAAATGAAATATTCCATCGTTTTCACGAAAAATATATGGCGCAGACCCAAACTGCGCCTTTCTCTGTGTTCTGTTTTGTGGGGGAAGTCTGATAATATAGAATGTCAGATAAAGTGAACAAGCAGTATTTAATGATAACTCTCTCTGCTATTTTCAGTATTGTCATTGTTGTTTATACTTTTTTGACTTTAATATTAGCTAGATGTAGAGTTTAGAGGCTTTTCAAATAAAATATACTGTTCCTGATAAGTATGTTGCATAACTACTGACATTTAAGTATCCTGCAAGGTTGTATTTTTTTAGTACTGACTATTAAAATTGACAGAGAGAGCATTGAAAAGGAAATTGTGGATGTGAAAAGCTTTAAAAAGGGGAAAATATACATACATAAAAAGTGCTAAAAAATTGTTTGAACAAAATGTTTCCACGTAATGAATATTGAAAATTGTTTTGAATGTAAAATAAATTAATATTTGTAGGACTAGCTGAAGTCCATGCGACTGCAGCTGGGAACGCTAGCACAGTGAGCCCAGAGACCACATGAGTCTGCTTGCACAGCCTTTGGTAGTTTTATAGAGTAGGTGCTTAGTTTCAAATTATTAAAATAAAATTCTGAAAAAAGTATTGTTGAGTTCCTCTCATATTTAATGAATCCGTAAAACTGCATGGCAATACGTATTTAAATAAGTTCATTGTTTTGAACAATCAATTAGGTTTGGTTAAGTTTGTTATAATTCTGTACATTTGCATGAACAGTTGGTTAGGTTTGGCTGATATCATTTAAAATACTTGAATTTTTCTGTACAATAATCACTCAATATCACAATCCTCAGAATTTTAATTTTTTTTATAGGCACTTACTGTAGAAATTTACCCAACCTTTCAATTTTTTCATTAAATATTTTGTTTGACCAAAGAAACAAGCCAAATTACTGCAGGTAACTGGTGTTTACACTTTGTACTTGCTCTGCCCATGCTCGAGAAGCAGAATGGAGCAGATTTGTGATAACATTGTAATAGTCCAGACATTCCAGCTAGCTTAATGGTCCGACTCATTCGTACATGCAAACCTTTAAATAATATTACTGGACTCCAAAATATTGGATGAGTTTTATAAAATGTTATTTTTGACTGTTGTAGAAGAAAATAAACTCTCTCGAAAATGCTTACTGGGTTTGACTGATTTTATTTCCTGAATGAAAATTCACAACACAATAATGGCCATTTTCCACCCAAAAATTTTACATGAGGAAAACTAAACTTTCAGCACAAAATGTTTTGCTTTTTCAAAGAAAATAGTTAATTTCTCGAAAATATTTACTGATTATTCAGTGTTATTGTTCTAATGACTTAATTACAACTCCCGCAATCACTGGCAACTCACGGTACAAAGGCAGATAGAACCATTGTTCTTGGTGTGGCCACTTAGACTACTGCCTGTGGTAAAATATTATAGTTGAAAAAATCTCAGTAAAAATGTTCAACATTATGGCCGAGATCACAGGCATGACATTCTCAGCAACTCGCATTAAAATATTATTGGTGAGCCACCACTCAAAATGTGTCAGTTCCTGCTGACTTCCAAGCAATGACTAAACAGTGACTTAGTTATATCATACGAGGGACGTTCCGGAAGTCAGTTTTGTAATGTTTTTTCACATGGAAACTTTATTGCCAAAAAGAAAATCACCATGGCATCATGAATTATACACCTTGCACTATTTTTCAACATAGTCGCCACTGACATTGAGACATTTGTCGTAGCGTGCAATCAGTTTGAATAAACCACCGTGGTAAAACTTCTGTGCCCTGCGATGCAAGGAATTGTCGCACAGCCTGCTCCACCTCAGCATTGTTTTGGAAGTGATGTCCCGAGAGTGCAGCTTTCAATGCAGGGATTACAGCTTACACTTCCGTTGGCAATCACGTCAGTACAAGTCTGTCAGCCATCGTGATTTGTACTCGAATAACCTCTGGCACGCCGGTCTGCTGCTACTCTCTCTTCTCCGGCGCTCTGCACATGCACCATTCCTTCTCCGCTGACGCTACTTCCGTCGTTGTGGCGATTGTTTGTTTCATCTGGTGAACCATCTGCTCTTTCAAAAAAAAAAAAGACACAGACTTACTTTTGGAATGTACCTCGTAGTTGGATGTCCAGTTAATGTCCAAAAAGTTGGGTTAGAGAGTTCAGATTAGAGTTTGGAGAGTTGAGATAATTACTGGTGATCCAAAAAAACTTTCTTTTCTTACCAGAAATTTGTGTCACCAATCTTCTCAATCTTGAGTTTCACTTTGCAAAGTCATAGGCCAATCACAAAATATATAACTCAAGTTACAACATATGAAAGATTTCTGCACACACAAAACTGGGCCTTCTCAAACTCTCCAACACATTGGTATCATCTGTAGGGATGTCTCTAATTCACTGTTCTAACACTATTGCTATTGTTTCACCATCCTAATGTTCTAGAACTATCTCGGTACCCAAGCAATGGTAAATAAAGGAAATATAGAAAATATGATATAAAATATGGAAAAAATGTAATACATCCAAGCTTTAAAAGTAAACAGCAGCAACGGTAAATATGTATTGTACGGATTAGCGCCAAAAAAAATCGTACAAATATGAAATAACTTTCATTATATGCTCTTTTACGTCCTCTTTTCAGAACCGCCTGCGGAGATTAAAAATTCCAATTACTTTTGGAGATATTGCAGTTCTTATTTTGCAATACAATCCCTATGTAATCATTAAACAGACGCCATTTTATATTTTGCCGTGTGTGCGTGAATGCCTAAATAACAGAAATTTTCCATTAGGTAAGGTTAGTTACATGAAAAATACTTCGTAATAAACGGAAATTAAAAATAATATCAATTAATTTTACTTGTATAGTTTTAAGTATTTATAATGTAACTTACCTGACCTAACAAAACGGGACAAAGGTAGATTAGGTCAGGTCAGCTACAGTATAAATACTTTGAAACTGAACGGACATTAAAAATAATAAAAATTAATTTTAATGGTTGTTTAGTTTTAAAGTATTTATAATGTAGCTGACCTGACCTAACAAACCGGGAAAAAGGATGAACAGTAGGAACTCACGTAAGTTTCTTTTTACGTGATGTAGTCGTTCAACTACGTCGCAAAAAAGTAAATAATAATACTTGTAAACAAGCAACAATGGTGAACGCGGGAAGCCTACGATTCACTCATCCTTCTGGACATACCCGAATACTCAGGTTGGCGAGCCTTCTTTCAACAGACGAGAGGCAAACGCCCAATCGTGCATCTTCGGTTTTTTTTTTTTTTTTGTAAATAAATATGCAACTCATGAAAACTAATGGTCAATTAGGTTATGTTAGCTACATTATAAATACTTCAAAACATTGTGGATGGTTGGTTTGGTTAGGATAGCTACATTAAAAATACTGTGAAATCATGTAAACTGTTTCCTAGCGCTGGATAGCTACATATTAAAATGTTATTTGCTGAGCAACCATAAAATGATTTTACAGTTTTTTTAATGTAGCTATACTTACCTAATATAACCAACCATCTACAATGTTTTAAAGTATTTTTAATTACTTCTTGCTAATTTTAAGAAAAGAAGGCTTGCCAACGTGAGTATTCGGGTATGTCCAGAAGGATGTGTGAATCGTAGGCTTCCCGCTGAAACGACGCATCAGTGCACAACATGAAAATTAAAAAATTCCATATCTCCTAAAGTATTTGAAATTTCTGATCTTCGCCGGGTTTAATGAAAAGAGGACGTTAAAGAGCACAGAATAAAGGTATTTTCGGATTTTTAAAATTTTTTTTTAAAAAAATTGCCAAAAAATGAATATTAAAAAATTCGATATCTCCAAAAGTAATTGGAAATTTTTATCTCTGCAGGCGGTTCTGAAAAGAGGACGTAATATAGCATATAATGAAAGTTATTTCATATTTGTACGATTTTTTTTGGCGCTAATCCGTACAATACATATTTACCGCAGCACTTTTTACAAATTAAAAAAATTGTTAGAACTACTTGAAAACGTGAACTAAAGTAAAACATGATCATAAAAATACATTGCTAAAACACAAATACATTTGAAATGGATAAAAAGCATTTATTTGCATTATATTAGGAAACCTTACCACATTTACCCTTAAAAGTGTAATTATATTTACATAACTGTGTTTTTATCGGGATGGTAAGGGAATGCTACGCTGCAAAATGCAATTAATATTTATACTTCTTATTCCCTGGTATGCAATATACAAAATTTTAAATAATTGGTTTTTAACCATTTAAAAAAATAAATATTTTTACTACATAATATGTATAATATGTAATACATATTATCCTGTGAATTAGGTTAAAAAAGTAATTTTTTTGTTGGAAATCACTTTGATCTAGGCTTAGTTTTCTTTGCTCTTTGGGACAAAAAAGGATCTCTTAGAGGTTTTGATAAAAAGTCATTCCTTTCTTAGGAAAAATAGGAATTTCTGGTTTTCTTAAATGCCAAAGGAAAATTAAAGTATTACATTAAATGTAATCAAATGGCACATTAATTACAACAATCTATATTTATCACTATATTTTAACTGATAAAAAAATTATTTATAGCAACTGTTAATAAGGAAACCAAAGAGAAATATTTTATATTCATTACAAAACATAAAATAAAATTGATGTTTTGTCAAAGAATCTTTGATAAATGCGGCTTCTTAATTAATTTAAGCTCGCTGAATGGTATTTTTTTTTCCAATTCTAATTTTTTTTAAATTGTCTTTTTTGTTTTGTTTTTTAAATGTCGTATCTTTTTCTTTTGCATTGCTTTGTGTGCTGTGTTTCTTCGAAGTTTAGGCAATCTTAGGCAACTGTTACACAGTTCCCAGTTTAACAAAAGGTAATGTATGGTTGGTGTGGTTAGGTTGGCTTTATTGAAGATCTTTAAAGTGTAATTGAATGTTTCAAAGCCTTATAATACATTTTCACATCCCTACTGGATTCTGAAAAACCTACTACCTGTAGCTGTGAAAATCTATATAGAAGAGGGAAATTGTGTTTTAATACATTAAAAATATCTTCTTTGAATTGTTTAAATTATTTATTTGACATATACCATTTATAGTTTACACTGGTTGTCAGAATATCCACAAGAATGGACAAAGATGAATATATAAATACTAAGAACAAGTTTAAATCAGCTGATTTCAAAGGCCTAGACAGTACAGAGGATTTTGTGTGAAGGAATTTTGTCAGAAAAACATACAGCACAGACAAACAGTGGGCTGATGAGACATTTGCAACAAGAACAGTAAATACAGACAACAACCACCTTGCACAACACAGGATGGCCTGTGCCCAATCACAGAACTTAACAATCTGGACAACTCGACGAGACAGCGACGCACAGATGAACTCAATGACTAACCTTAACATATTCTGGACAGCACAACAGCATGGATGAACACATGTTATGCACACTTTTTTTTTAAAGGTGTTAGAATAATCTAAATACATTTTCATATCATAATAAATTTTGTATTATGATGTGTTAAAAATTAAGTGGGGTTGGTAGTTTAAAAAAATATTGAAGATACCTAGAAAAATACATAAGTTATCCAGTTGATGAAATTTAGTGAAGCCTAAAATAGTTTTTTAGTCATTAAAAAAATATTTTCTTTTCATTACTTTTTCTTTGAATGAGCTTCAAATAATTTTGAAGATTAGGTGTCATTCAAGACTTGGCATTTCATATTTGGGCTGTGTTATCCCATCATTGATGGGTAATGTTTTGAATAATACAATTGAATTATATCAATTGTTACAAAACTGTTAAAGTTGACTGGTGGGAGGTATGGTTTAGGGAAGGAAGTGAGATTGTTTTTTTTTTGATTCCCTGGAGCACGTTACGGTATTCTTGGTGGTTTTTTTTATCAGCGAATGTTTTTATATTGTGAGGTAATGTTGTGATTCAAAAACTTTATATTTATGTCCGTATGTTATTGAGAGACAATTTTCATCCATGTCGTGATCACGTGACTACTAACAAGCTACACGTGCAGCACAGGGTAAATTAAGTTTATGCTGCTGCCACTTTGCATGGCAGCTTTCAGGAACACATTTGGGTATTTGTTGTGCTATTGTGCATGTAAATATATTGTTTGTGGGGTAATCTTAAAATATTAAATAATACTATTGTATGATTTATAGTTCTTGAGAATTTAACAATGATAAAGGTTTAGCACATGTGTTCGGTATAGTATGATTTAAAAATTAAAATCTTTCCGGATAATCTTTTGACAGTACGCAGCGAAATTGCAATTTTTTTTTGCCACAGACACAACCAATTAAGGGGCCCTTCTAGTCAGGGATGCATCTGTGTTAGTGAGGTGGGATGATAAGTTTCTAGCGTGGAATCTCCTTCAAGTGCGCAAGGCTGTAAGCTGGTGTGCAGTCTTCTCATCATGCGTAGGATAACTATGAAATGTGAGAGGTAACCATAACATTAGAAGGCGGAGAAATAAGGATAAAGGTGCTTTAAAGAATCTTCACTGGGTGTTTAATATCTAAAAATTATTCTTAAAACACACTTGTTAGCCATTTACACTCCTAAATAAAAATTTTAAAAAGAAAATATGGAAACAGAAATAGTCAGCATATTCCTAATTGCTTTTCATGAACAGACACCACACTGATATGATATCTTGGGCAGTTTTCAAATCATGTGGTTTCTTGTGAAGCTCTGCATACCGTATGTGTGTCCAGGTAGGAAAATCCCTTGAGTGATTAAATTTGTGGTTATTTAAAACAACACATTTTTAACTCATTCTAAATGATGTCTCGTTTTCATTGATTCCTTTTCTAATTCCAAAAAACCATATAATTGGCCATTAATTCTCTTTTAAGTGTAAGTTTTGCTAACATGCATTAAGCACAAAATTTTATTTAATAAACAGTATATCAGATGTGCTCTTCTCAGAGCCATCCTAAAATATATACTCTCTCATCAAAACATTCCCATTGCTTTTTGCTCATTCATTGTACAGATATGAAGGGAGATAATTATGAATTTACTAAACAGGTACACAGGATTTTAAAATTTTTTTTTATCATTAAATTTGTCATGAGCTATAGATTGACTATCAAAAGATGCAGCTTTTGATGAAATAAAAGTAGAAAATTTTATGTACTAAAAATATAGCTATCTTTTAACAGTGCACATTAAAACAGGGACAGCACTAACTGCAGAAACTGTGTTAGAGAAAGTAAATGTCCATTACATTGCATGCTGAAATCTTAGGATGAGTACTAGGTTGACATTTCCCCAATATCCTGCTAGCTGTGATTTAAGATAAATATTTTGAATTAAGTTTCTTAGAATCCAATTGGAATTGAAAAATGCTCCTTGCTTTATAATTGAGCAGTGTTAGTACTAGGGTTCCCACACGCAGGGAAAATCTGGAACACTGGGAAATTGACAAAATATTAGTTACTAAACTGGATTAGTAATTTCTAATACTTCTGTGTTCTTGTAATGTTGTAAGGAGGATTAGGCCTCTCCATCTTGCAGTTTAAAATATTTTTATACCACTTGCAATAAAGTTTCAGTGCTAAACCTTTTGGTTTGACATGGCATAGGACGTAGCTTTGGCTACTTGGTTGAAGTGAGCACTTGTGAATTATATGATTATCATGCCAGGTTAGTCACCCACGTGAAATAATATTTCCTCCCAGCACTTGCAGACTAGAGTCTGTTAGTAAATATGCGGTTGCAAAATATGAGATCTGGGAGATGGATTTATGCCTTGACATGCCAAAAATTGTAGTGAATAGTTCAAAATTAGAATTATGGAAAAATTCAAGATCGTGGGGTCTGATCACCCTGTAAAATTAGTCTGCATTTAAATCCCAAATGCATGTGAAGTTAAAGACCCATCTGTTTTCAACTTGAATCTAACATATGAGGAACAATAGGTGAATAAACTGTATTGATTTAATGATTTTAACCACGATCAACAGTCAGTAATTTTAATGTTTCAAAGTTTGATCAAATATAATGGTTTTATATTACAGGCTGACAGTGTTGGTCACATAGCATTGATGGAAATGATTACTGCAAATTGTGTGCTGTGAAGGAAAAGATTTTTTGGTAAATTTGACATGTTAAGTTTGGTTTAGTTTGGTATTTGTAGTTCTTATATTTTTATGTTATCTTGCGAGATTGATTGTTGAGAGAGGAAACTAATATTTGGTTAGATTGGAAAAAAAATATATATTTTTTTCTTCAGAAATACAGTAAACTCCACAATCCCATTGAAAATGTGCACCTATTGACAATTAGTCGAACTACTTAAATCAAATATTCAGAAGTGTTTAAATATTAATGTTGATTTATAAAATTATTTTTTTGTTATTTCTTTTTGTAAAAAATTTCTAACTGCTTTAAGCTGTGATAAGGTCAGACATACATCTCCACTCTTCTATTGCAATCTCTTTTAAGAACCACTTGGCCCAATAGGAAAACTGCATTATGTGGCTAAGATGAGTACCATTAGATTAAAAACTACATATATCAAGATAGTACAATTAAAGCCCACCTATTGGCACTAAATGATACTGTAGGTTCTATGCCTTGATACACATTTTTTCCAACTTTTTTTATCAGTCTCTTACGAGAACTGCTTAAAAGTTGATTTGATACAGTGATTAACAGGAGTAGGTTTTTGTCGTAGCAGTTAAGTGAGTTTACTAACCACGTATGTGTGGAGAAACTTGTGGGGTTGTGAAGTTACGGCTCAGCTGGTCTTAGTTGCACGGGCGAGTGAAATTCTTTGGCTCGCTCACAAGAGATAGGCTTCGAGGGTATATTTTATCTCTTGATAAATGTGTATTTCAATTTTTTTTAGTTGTTTTAATTAAGTTAAAAATGACATTTAACAATTCCCAGGTCTATTTTTTAACAACTTCGTTCAAGAAAAATCGATCAGTCTTCAACTTTACTCTTTCAGCCAAAGTGATTATGTAATTAGAGAGATGTGATTACATTGAGTAAATTTATCTTTTTTTAGTAAGTGGATTCATAACCAGTAGTAAGTAAACTCATTCTCGTAATGTAATTAGTGCTCAAGCAAGTTCTTACAAAAACTGTTCTGACCAAACTGGTTGTTCTTGTTTACTTAATGAAAATATGTACCACAAGGTTGTATACATGATAAAGTTATTTTTCAGTCTGTAAATTTTAGAACTATGTAGGTACTTATTTATGCTCAGTTCTGAATTTTCAATCTCAAGTATTTCTTTTGCCATTTCTAATGCGTTTAATATAAACTGAAAATGCATAGAGTTAGAAAGGCTTTCCTATTTATTATTCTTTGCTAATCTTGATTATTTTAATTAAGATTTGTTTCACCATGAATTTTGTTTTAGATTTCATGCACCATGGTTTCCAGAGTTAATGGGAATCTTGTTTATTGGTAACAAAAAGTGTTTAGCAAAAAATAGTTTTAAAACTTTATAAGGGGCTACCAGTTAAATGTATAGTGCTTAAAAAAAAAAAAAAAAAAATTAAGTTCCTATTTGACCTACCAATTTTTACTTGAGTAACATGGAAAGATATTTTGTAGTTTTCATCTTTGGATTCTGTACATGTTTGTTAACTGTTTTACTTTAAAACATCTTGCACTTATGTGTTGTTCTGATTGTGCACATATAGCTATGCACTGTTTTAACCACAGCCTGGATTATTGTGTACCTAGCAGAGGAGTGTACTGCATACATGTCACTGTCTTGTTGGATTGGCCTGCAGTGGAACCCCATTTATCTGCTCCTAATCTATTGTTTTATATTTCAGATTTGTGAGAGCGAAAAGGGTTGAAATCATATCTTAATTATGTAATTTAAATTTAATAGTAAACACAAAATAATAGTGAACATTTTATTCATATGACTGTGCCATTCATTTATACTGTTCATAGCTGTGATTTTTCTTTCATTGTTTCAGTTTTTTGGTATCTTAAAAATAATTCTGTGCAGAAAATAATTTTCTATGAAATCTTCAGTTTTAAAAAATTCATACTTGTGACAGAAAAAAAAGCATGATTTTGCTCAAAATATTTGTATGTCTACAAACTTGAGGAATTATATAATTTTACAACATAAGCAATGTAAAAATATTTAAGAGTACACAGTGGTTTAAAGATTGTTGCTACTTGCAGCAGTTAAACTGTACTGTTGGTAGTCATGGCTGGTTAATCAAAAGTCACTTTTATAGCATAGGAGTTGGTGTATGAGAAAAATTTTGAATTTATTAGGTGTAACTTAATTGAAATTGCTGATCTACTACCATAACACTATTCCAGATTTTCGCAATGCGATAGTGTTCAGACTAGCGGTAGGTCATGTTAGGTGTAATAACGTTCGTGACAAGTTGGTTACGTAATCTCTGTGATAGATTGTTGGGGGTCCACTGTATTACCAAGCTGTAATATTGTTAAAAGGTATACAATTAAAAACTATATAATCCTAACATGCTAACTGAATTTGTACCTGTTTATGTAACCAAATTAATTTTTAACAATTCCTTTCAGTGTGCATGCAATGGCATGTTTGAATTTTTCTATTTGGGAAGTGTAGCTAACACCAGTTGAAAAACACCGCTTTTCACAGGTCTGCCATCCTATGTGCTACAGTTTATTCTATCGGAATTCTTAATTTTTTCCTTTATTTCATCTACCAGTCTATGTCTTCATCTAAAACTATATATAAAGTTTTAGGTAATACTAAAATTAACATAAAAACTTAATGCTGTGACACTACTGTTTGTTTCAATAAATGACTGTGGAAAATATTTACAGTTGTGTGAGTCTCTGAAGTGAATTGTATTGCATAGCTATAAATCTTATAAATTAAAAAAAAGAGGTGAAGGTGTTTTTTTTTTTTTTTTACTTATTGTGCTATCTAGAAATGGATCTTAATTTTATCACTTTGAATTAGATTATATTTGAATTTGTTTTTGCAAAATACCATGTTAAGTTTTTTGCTTAAATTTCTTTCTTTTTTCCCCTAAAAATTGCAAGTTTCTGAATTTATATGCATTCTGCCGGTGATTTTCAGTCATTTCAGCATGGTTAGTTATTTTGGCTCATGCCACAAGAGTTAGTTTCACGTGTTTTGAAAACAATTAGTGCACTAGCAGCTTCTCCAAACTGCTGCGACAAGAGTTGTCACAGTGTAATGGTTAATATTTTGGCTGGATGAGATTGAGCAATAAATAACTAGTTTGCAATTTTCTGAGCTGTGCGCTAGCTACATTTAATGAATCTGCGTGTCCTAGCCCAAGGTTAAGCTAATTTTTGAGTATCTCATGGTTAGTAAGAAATAATTTTTGATGTTTTTTTTGGGTTGCTAGAGTTTGGAGCATTCTGTCTAAGTTTTGTATGAAGTTGAAATAAAATTTAAGGTAAAATATTTTTCTTTGGTGAAGTTATTGGTACAAGTTTCTCATCATTCAGGCCATGTGTAATATAATTTGTATGGTCACCATGTAGTAGTTAGTATGTATGGGTATCTCATATCTATTATGGTGATAAATTTCATTGTAAGATAGGGGTAAAATGTCTTAATAAGTGTCGTGCCAGCATGTTAATGTGTACATTTTCGTTGTTGCACATAAGTCAACCTCGTAAGGGAAATCCAAGTAGCCCTGTACACTTATTTAAAAATAAAAGCATTTCCAGGAAGGTGTCTACCAAAAACACAAATTGCATTGTAATATTTATAATATTAATTGCTGATCACTTTGTTTTGAGAATTTTCAAGTGTGCTTATTTTCTCTATAGTATGGTTTTATAGCTTGGAAGTCGCTGTTCATTTTATTTGAAGTAGTCTTTGTCAGTGTACATGTCACAGATAAAAATAAAATACTTTGCTGTACATTTGTACAGTCTTGGTGCACTGTATATGCAGCTCTCCCAGGAATCAACTCCTTACTGTCGCCTCAAGCTTTAATTGCTCCCGATCATTAAGGCCCTTTTTGGTGGAATATAATGCAGTTGATTTGTAGTTCATCAGTTTTTATGTTTTCCACGTACCCTACGTTGTAATATTGACTATAAAACACAAGTGAAACCAAAACCACTACAGTAAAACATTTAGGTATGAAATTTGATTAATATAATATTTAAAACAATATCTTTAGTTTGTCTGAAAGTACGGCTCAATGAAACAATGCAGATTTTCATATAATTTCCAAACAGTATCCATGTAGCAAATGCACACTATCGTGTTTACCTTCGGTATAGTAAGTGGCCACAAATAATACCAAATTCAACAAAAGAACTTGCTTTAAGAATTACTCAAGCTACAGTATTAGTGCATCTTCCTTTACCATTGGATGATGACTCAATGTATAGAGACATCCTTTTGTGTTAATTTGCCATCTAGCATACATATTTGCCATCAGCATTGAACACTAGGATCTAATGTCAGAGGCTAACTGTATTTCCCCATTGTGGCTTGGCATGCTTTACATACACACAGAATAATGTGTTGCCTTTTAGTGTTACATATTCATAGTTTTATTTTAGAAAGGAAAGTATTTAAACAAAAAGTTACATTACAGTACTCAGTGTAGTTCATATTTATTCTGTTTTATTAGTTTGGCTTCTGAATTGAATTACACAGTTAAAAAGTACTGCTTGTATCTCTTAAACTCTTTACTATGCACTTTTTAGTGTAATGTAATTGCATACATAATATATAGCTCATATGTTTAAACATTTTATTCCTACTAGATACCAAGATAATTATTAATTGCTAGTTTTAGTCTAATGTGTGTAAATTAAAAGTCTTGTGAGGAACAATATAGTGGCATGTTTGAAAAGCAGTAGGTATTAGCTAAACCTGTAGAATTTTTTGTTCCTTTTAAAGAGAAAGTTCCCATAAGCTGCAGCGGAAAGCGCACTTATATGTCAACTGGTTTGCACCTGCTTTGCAAGTTCTTGGAGGCACCTCAAAGGAGCGTTGTTCAGTAGCACTGCAGTTTTTCATGTGGCTGAAATGTTTATTCTTTTTCCAAATATGTTTTACAGCTAAACCTATAAAGCTTGCGTCATGTATTGCTTATCTTTTGAAGCACATTTTCACATTTTCTTCGCATGATGTGTGTAGTGCATGCAGACTTGTTCACCCAATAATGTATGTGCATTCAGCATGATTTCTAATCAACTAAGTGTTTTTATTCGTACTAAATCTGTTAAGCTATTAAAATAGTAAAATAGTTTTTATCATCACAACTGCTTTGCTCTGCACAGATTGACAATTGCTCATTATTATGTTAATTGTAGTAATACAGTTGTATTTTTGTCAATATGATAACATAACATTGTATTGAATTGTTATACAGTGTTAATTTTTAGTCATTTTAATTTCAAATAAAGGCCTTTGAACTTAGTACTTATTGGTTAAGTTTTACAACTTATAATAAATGATATACATTTTAATTTCAGTGTTCTTTTTTTTGTAGTCATTACAAAGTTTAATAACTGTAAAAATACTCTTAAAAATTAGTAAGTAGCTTTTAAATTAACTTGCCTTGAAAAATATACAGTCCATATTCTAGAGGTTTTTACTGTCATATACAGATGAGATGTGTTTCTTTATAAAAAAAGGCAATTTATTAATTGAATTGTGGGGATGTAACAGAAGCATTTCTAGTCTAATTACATTGTGGAGCAGAGCAGTTAACCAGGGAACTCGATGGCCTAGTAGAGTTAGTACGTGATATGCTCTGTTTTGAAAACAAAACATACTTCCTGCAGAGAGCGCCATCCCGCCACGTCGCCGCCACATTCGGAGCTGTCGAGTGTCGGTGTCCTTGGACGAGCGGGGTCGAGTTTATGAAGAGGATGAGATGATGGAAGACTCTGATGATATTGGCATGTTCGATGATGGAGATGACGATAATGATGATATTTTTACACCAGTCAAACAGAGGGAAAGGTATGAAACTACAAAAAAATTGAGTACATCTTGAAAAAAAAAAATCATGCAGTTTTATGGTGTGTGTGCGTTCCTGAAGCACACTTTTTTTTTGTGGAGAGTGGAACTAAAGAAGAAATAACTTCTATATAGAATCTTGAGTAAACTTGAGGGTATCGTTTATAAACTACTGTGGGCTTGTATTGCATTTGAGTTACGAAGAGTGCAGTAGTGTAGTTCAGGTTTAGAATAAAATAGTATAGGAGTGGCCATCTTCGCGAAGGTAAATGTTTGTGTGCCCGGTACCGTTACACTGACGTAAACTGATGGGCTTGTATCTTCGTGCAAGTTGTTGGATGGAGGTGAGCGTGAACGGGGTGGTGTGTGGTGCAGAGGGCAGCGACGCTCGAACCGTCGGCTGAGGTCCTCTCTGACCTTGGAGCACAAGCCGGGGCCGTCGCGAGCCGCCGGCCGAGGCCACGAGACTCGCTCGCGCACCAGGATGATGGGGGAGCAGGACGAAGACCTGGGCTGCCGGGACGGGGACTACGGCGAGGAGCTGGTGCGGCAGATGAACGGCCACGACAGCAGCATCGAGAAGCTGGTCGCCAACAACCACGAGTCTGAAGGTGAGTGTGCATCATCGGAGATGTATTAGTGACATCAGCACAAAGAAATGCAATAGAAGTTGTTTTCGACAAGGAAACGTTACAAACTTTTTCCGAGTATTGTGTTGAGACACCGCTGAAAGACTGGAGACGGAAAGAAAAAATTAAAGGATGTCTACAATGAAACCATTTAAAATAAATTTAATGTAGTGTCGTGGTGGTTTTAGAGGTTTTGCGAGAATCTCACATTTTTGTGTGTGAGAGAGAACCATATTTTTAGTAGCCACTGCGAGGAAAAATCTTTGTTCACTAGAAGAATGAGATTTAACCTAGCATTTTAGAATGTGCATTTTATTGAGGCTGCATGTCCAAATTTTCTGTTTTCATCCAAATTTGACAATTTGTTCATCTGATTCTGGATATTTTGCACCCTTATCACACTAAGCACTTTCAGGTAGGAAAATAAACAACATTTATATTTTCTTCTGGCCATCTCGTATACATGATTAGGCACATCAAAATGTCTACACTCAGCCCTATTTCCCCACTTAATCCACCTGAATAATAATCATTAGTTTCCCAGCAATCATAAACGTGATTGCTTAAACATGTACTCATCATGCCATATGTTCGTAACTGACCCATGAGAAAAAAGAGATCCAAGGTAAAATGTAGGCATAAAAAAAAACAACTTTCAGAATATGGTGGTGAGTGAATTTGTTAGAAACAGTTTAGGTAGACAGCATTAGTGTTGCAGCACAATTTTCAATAGCACCACTATCGATAGCGTGGAAGTTGGTATTCTAAGAGGTTAAAATTGCATGTGTACATGCAAGCAGAAGTGATAAGAGTCTGTGTGTCACGTGCAGGGGTGCGACGCAGCACGCGGCAGCGGAAGCTCCTGTACGACAACTTCAACACCAGCTGGATCCTGGGCACGCAGACGCTGCGAGGCTACCCCATGTACCTGGCCGGCAAGGAGACGTCCCCGCACAAGGGCGGCGAGGGGGACTGCCCCGTCCCCTGCGACGACGTGCGGGTGGTGGACGAGGAGGGGGACGATGGCAAGGACTCCGCCCTCAAGAAGCGTCGTCGCATCGAGCAGCTGGAGCCCCCGCCCGTGGTCGACAATGTGAGTCCAGTCTATGTACAGCATACCGTATTTACTTGCGTAAAGGCCCCCCCTTTTTTTCCAAATTTTCGACTCCAAAAAAGGGGAGGGGGCCTATACGCGAATTTGGAGGGAAAAAATAGATTTTTCTTTTTTTAAGATATGAAAAACTAACATTTAATAAAAGCAAAATGAAATACCGCCACAACTTATTTAAACGCCAATTAAATTTTGATTATGTAACAGCGGAACGACTGGCAAGTCGTGTGTCTTTGTTCTAATGAGGTTGGTTGGGGTAGGCAGCGACCCGGCAGGAGGGAGAGAGAGGCAGCTAGTCCGGAGGGAGGAGAGGCAGCGCTGCGGCAGGGGGGAGAGGCAGAGGCGTGGTTTAACCTCCCTCCTGCCAGCTAGCCAGCCAACCAGACAAAGGAGTGTAGGTACCTGCTCCACCCACTTCCCTTCCCCTTCACTTTCCCTCACCATATCCTCTTCTACTCCGTCAACACTGCACATCAACACAAGCCCGAGAGTCCAGATTTCTTTATCTTTATGTCGTTTGAGATAGGACTAACTGCTTACCTCTGTCATGCCTCACAACGGTCCTACTGAACGGACAAACTATAATACCAGTCTCTGTATCACTGCCGCTTACAAAATCACCTCCCACCGCTCACAATACATGGCTTGCTGTTTGATGCATGCCAAGCTGACCTGCCCTCAGATAAACACAGAAAAACAGGTTTTTAAATTTCTTCTCAAAAATGTTTACAAAAAAAGGAGGGGGGGCGTATATGCGGGCGGGGCCTTTACGCGAGCAAATACGGTATATGTATTCCTTCAGCAGATACTTGAACTTTACATTAAAGAACATTTTAATGTATTTTAGACTGCTAATATAAACCATACCCCAATCATACGTACGCTCAAGGTTCCACGGATTGCATTCGTAAAGTCGCTGCCTTCGAAAAATCAGGGGTTGCCCATTTTGAATCCCCTCAACCCAACCTGAAGAAAAATATTGTTTTTCTTTTTGCACCAAATATATCTAGTATTATTCGTGTGAATTTGGTCATAATAAATAAAATACCATTAAATATTAACACTATTAATGCAACGTTAAAAGTAGCCTCCGGCCGCAGCGTGTGAACATGGAATGCGCGGTGCCCCTCTCGCCAGTCCTTCGCCACGCGGACAGGCAACTGGGGGCGGCGGCGCGTGCCTATGCTGTTGACATTGTATATAAAGACATTCTGTAGTATTTATATTTAGTATCAGCATTGCACCCGTGCGAAGCCGGGGGGGGGGGGGGGTCGCTAGTGTGTTTATAATATAAAAATTAGTTTGCCGGTGGGTTTTACTGTTAAAAATTTGGTTTTCCTGAGATATTATCCTGAGGAGAAAAATTACTTTCCTGAAGTTTGGAAATGGTCTCTTTCCAGACTTTTATTCAGAGTTTTGGGATCCTGTCCACCTCTAAAGTATTTTTGGTGTTGGAACGTCTAATAACACAGAGTTTTTGGTACCTGAATAAGCAAATGTTGGATAAACAATACTTTTGTTTCACAAGATGGAAGTTTTTTTTTCATTTTCCTGTACAATTGGATATACTGGAAATTTATTCATTTTTAGTTTATTCATCAAGTCTTCATCTACGATGTGCCTGCTGTGTGACGTGTGTTCAGTTACGGTGTCAATCTTGACTAAAACATATTTTAAAACTTAAATTGCATGATATTCTTTTACCAGACATTGTTATTTCACTAAATGTTTTTCATTGATTTGGATGTAAGAAAACTTTCATTGTGACAATTCAAATAACAGGTTTCTCATTTTCTATCGAATTCATTTAATAAACACTTATGGAAGGACCTCCTAGATTACTGTATTTTTTGTTTTAGCATAAAATCATCTGCAATTCCTGCATGGTTAGAGATGATAATTTTAAAAATACAGTAAATTCTCTTTAGTACGTACCCCTCCTTTACGTACTATTCTGTATAAAGTATTAACACGTCGGTCCCTTGAAAGGCAATGATAATTCATAGGGATTATTATCATATAACGTACAATTTTCCTTGGTGCGAATCATTATTACTCGGTAATACGTACAATTTTTATTCGTGTGAACAAAAAAAGTTTATGTAATATTTCTCTATGTAGTATTTCTACGTAGAATAATTGCATTCACTCGTTTTACTTCGCTATACGCCATATTACGTTGCTTACGTTGCTTTACAAGTGTGTTTATTGATGAACATGGCTAAAAAAAAAAAAAAAAAAAGCGTCAGTACAGGAAACCGCGCGGCTAAATTTCATTTTAACGCGAAACATTACTCAACTTACGTATTTACGTGTTAACTGACTGCCAAATCAAATTTATCAACATCAAACGAAGACACAGGGCCAAATTTTAAATATTGTTGAATGTACTATATTATGCATATTATCGTTGTTGAATAAGCAAATGGTGACGGCAGCGATGACGTGTTTTATTACTCGTACCTACTGGCTACACTGCAGCCTGTGACCGAGCGTCTCGAGGTTGGCTACGCTGCATCTTGTAGCTAATCTAAACAGTGTTTTGTTCGCGACGTAACGTAACCTAAACGGCAATAACGTATAAACGGAATATACCTTGAAATTGTAATTAAATTCCACTTGCACATTGAAAGAACTCGCGCTTTCTATTATAGATTGTTAGTTTTGTTAAATGTATACTAGATAAAATGGCAAGTGAAACTTTCCGCCGCAACTAAAGATTTGTAGGTCACACTATGAGTACCGATACTAAAAAACGTGTCGGTATTAGTATTGCAACAAAACTCGAGATTCTAAAAGCGGTTGACAACTGCAAGAAGAAGTGTGATGTGGCAAAACACTTTAATATCGCGCCCACAACTCTGTCTACAATAATCAAAGACAGAGCTAAGATAGAAGAGAATGCAGCAAAATTGCACCACAAGAGGCAACGGTACAGTAAATGTGTGGATAGTGACCTCGACAAAAACTTTTTGATTGGGTTGTTCAGGCACGATCCAATAATATACCAATTTCTGGCACAGTACTGCAAGAGAAAGCACGCATGGAGGCGTTAAGGCTTGGAATGGATAATTTCCAAGCAAGTGGGTGGCTTACTCGATTTAAAGCAAGGTGGAATCTAAGTACACTTAAAATATGTGGCGAAGAAGCAACAGTTGATACCACAGTGACAGAAAATTGGAAACAGAATTTACATTCTCTCACAGCAGGTTATGCTGATAAGGACATTTTCAATGCCGACGAAGCTGGCTTTTTTTATAATCTCTTGCCAGACAGTACTTTAAGCCACAAAGGTGAAACCTGCCATGGAGGGAAACGCAGTAAGGAAAGATACACTGTACTTTTCTGCACTAACTCTGATGGCTCTGAAAAATTGAAGCTTTTAGTTATTGGTAAATATGCAAAACCAAGATGTTTTAAGAACATTAAAAAAACACCTTGCACCTATAAAAACAATAAAAATTCATGGATGACTGCTGTGTTGTTTAAGGAGTGGTTACAAATGTTGGATGCCAGAATGGGAGCATACAACAGGAAGATTTTGTTGTTTCTGGACTCTTGCAGTGCACACAAAGTTGGTGTCGAGTTACAGAATGTAACAATAGTTTTTTTTTCCACCTAACTGCACAAGCAAATTACAGCCTTTAGACCAGGGTGTAATTTCTCAAGTAAAACGCTTGTACAGGAGGCAACTAGTGCAGTTTCTATGTTGGCAGATGGAACACCAGAAAGATGTTTCAAAATTGAAGTGGAACATTTTAAATTCCATGGAAAGACTTTGTTTGGTGTGGGACAAAATCCCTCCTGTTTCAATTGCAAAATGCTTCAAGAGGGCAGGTTTCAGCACTGACAACTCTACAGATGCATCTCTGGAAGCTGATATCCAGTGCCAAGAAGAAGATATACTTGAATGGTCTAAAGTCACAGTAAATCTGCAGGTGCAAGAAGCAACATTTGCTGACTATGTTGAAGTAGACACAGCTCTGGAGACTTGCCAAGAACACAACGACGACATTTCTGCTCCTGCTGGTAGTACTGAAGACCTGCTGGAGGATGATGCGGAACAGGAGATAAAACGTCCTACAAAGGAAGAGGCAACCAATGCTCTGGATTTTGGACATCTGAAGTGCCAGAAGCAAACATGGAACTTTTCAGGAAAGTTGAGTGTGTGGTAATGAAAGATATTTCACAGCGAAAAGTCCAATCTACCATTCTGAATTTCATGCAAACATTGTAGGTCTAACTAAGTGTACATTGTAAAGTTGAACATAGTTTTTATTATTAGTACATAATTATTTTGTTAGTTTTATTTACCGGTAACTTATGTCAGTGCCCAAATTTTTGTAATTAATGTTTTCAAAGTGGAGAAAATATGGAAATATGGAAGATATGGAAATAATACTGTATTGTAGGGCCTATGAAATGAACATTTAAAAACATCTCTGATGCACTGTATGAATGGCTATTACTTCCACTGCAAAAAGAGGTAAGCCTACTATGTATGTACCGTATTTACTCGTGTATAGCGCGCCCTCGTGTATAGCGCGCACCACGATTTTTGCAACTAATTCCAAAGAAAAAAAATTGAAATTTTTTTTTTCCCCATAAATAAATTTTACTAACATTTAGTGGTACCTGATTATTTAAATTGATGTGTGGTGATGCGTCAGGAAAATACATAAACTCTGCTGTCTCTCTCTCTCTCTCTGTGTGTGTGTGTGTGTGTGTGTGTGTGTGTGTGTGTGTGTGTGTGTGTGTGTGTGTGTGTGTGTGTGTGTGTGTGTGTGTGTGTGTGTGCGTGCGTGCGTGCGTGCGTGCGTGCGTGCGTGCGTGCGTGCGTGCGTGCGTGCGTGCGTGCGTGCGTGCGTGCGTGCGTGCGTGCGTGCGTGCGTGCGTGCGTGCGTGCGTGCGTGCGTGCGTGCGTGCGTGCGTGCGTGCGTGCGTGCGTGCGTGCGTGCGTGCGTGCGTGCGTGCGTGCGTGCGTGCGTGCGTGCGTGCGTGCGTGCGTGCGTGCGTGCGTGCGTGCGTGCGTGCGTGCGTGCGTGCGTGCGTGCGTGCGTGCGTGCGTGCGTGCGTGCGTGCGTGCGTGCGTGCGTGCGTGCGTGCGTGCGTGCGTGCGTGCGTGCGTGCGTGCGTGCGTGCGTGCGTGCGTGCGTGCGTGCGTGCGTGCGTGCGTGCGTGCGTGCGTGCGTGCGTGCGTGCGTGCGTGCGTGCGTGCGTGCGTGCGTGCGTGCGTGCGTGCGTGCGTGCGTGCGTGCGTGCGTGCGTGCGTGCGTGCGTGCGTGCGTGCGTGCGTGCGTGCGTGCGTGCGTGCGTGCGTGCGTGCGTGCGTGCGTGCGTGCGTGCGTGCGTGCGTGCGTGCGTGCGTGCGTGCGTGCGTGCGTGCGTGCGTGCGTGCGTGCGTGCGTGCGTGCGTGCGTGCGTGCGTGCGTGCGTGCGTGCGTGCGTGCGTGCGTGCGTGCGTGCGTGCGTGCGTGCGTGCGTGCGTGCGTGCGTGCGTGCGTGCGTGCGTGCGTGCGTGCGTGCGTGCGTGCGTGCGTGCGTGCGTGCGTGCGTGCGTGCGTGCTGGCCAGAAACGTCACCCGTCACTTAACGACTTCCACTCCTCCCCGCCTCCCCCCCCCCCCCCCCCCAAATTTTTTTCCCCGTGTATAGCGCGCATCCTTATTTTTTTCCTTTACTTGAGGGGAAAAAAGGGCGCGCTATACACGAGTATATACGGTATATTTAAGGTTACCTATGTATTTAAATTATATTAACTATGTTTTACTAATATTTTGCATTACTTTATTTTTTTAAGTAAGTAAATCACATCATTGATAAAAACAAGGTGTGTAAGACCACATACATACGTTTTAATTAGAAAATGAAAAAAAAAAAAAAAACTGTAAACATGTGCGGGAAGCGACATTTTTTTGGTTTAGGGTAACTCCTCTATAAAGTACTCCTCTATAAAGTAGTATCATATTTTTGGTCCCCTAAAGTACTTTATAAAGGGAATTTACTGTATTGTCACATTCGAGAAAGGCTGATCATCTATGATTTTCTTCATGTCAAATTAAACTATATTAAACTATTTTAAGCTATATTAAATTGTAACCAACATCACTCAGCTGACAGAAACCCAATCCATTTAAAATGTAAATTGAAAAAGAATCAACTAAACTTCCACTTGTATTGCATATTGTAGTTCATAATTTGACCATTAATATTTTGATACATCATTAACACCTTTTAATTTGTGTTCCTCAGACGTATGAAGACATGTATTCACGTGTCAAGCGACCAAGACAACCAGTTCAGAGATTGTTGTTCAACAGCCAACGGCCTAAAACTCGTTCTGGAAAGTTGTTGGGTAAGTGTTATAGCGCACGCACGCGCGCACACACACACACACACACACACACACACACACACACACACACACATATATGTTGTCTGATATTTTTTGCTCCATTCACAATATGGGTGTTTAAAGCTTCAAAAAATTCAAAGTCTGATAAGAATTAGCTTCCAAGTTTTTTCCATTTGCTGAGAAATTTGTCTAAAAACGTATTTCAGAAACTCTTAACAAGTTTTTTTTTGCTGTTATATTGAGATGATTGACATAAATATGTATTCTTTTATTTAAAATAAGTTTTTTTGTAAATAATAAATTATTTTACATCCTTAGTAAAATAGTGTCATGTAAATCCAAAATGTTATATACATAGGCATAGCAAACTCCCAATTTAATTAGTCAATTGGAACAGCAGAATGCCCACATTATCACCTAGTGGCAGAAAACCTTTATTTACCCAAATAACCCGTGCACAATATTTCTAATTTTGACAATGCAGCATGGTAACACTTCACAGCATAAGTTCCGTCAAACTCTATAAAGTTGGTTAGCCTGCTATTGCTGAATGGATGACGACATTTTGCACATGGCTTTTTTGCATTAATGTGATATACATTGTAATAATTTATGATTGCGGTTGCTGTATATGGTTGCATCTATGGTTACTAAAAAAACCTTAAATTATTTAAAATTATCGGGAAATGGGAAATTGTGCTGCTTTACAAAATGTTGTCGTGGAAAGTCATAAACATGACTGGAGGAAAAAGATTTTTTTATTTTTTATTAAGGGTGTACAAGAACTCAATTTTGAGTAGAGTATACTTTTAAGTACTGGACTCTAGCCTAATTTAAATATTGAAAAATTCGAGTAGTTCACTGATATTCAGTTCTCTAGATATATTTGCAGTAGAATCTCATTTTTGCGTACCTGGGATTTACAAAGCCCTGCATTTAACAAATTTTTTTATTTGCACTGTCATTTTCTGTATAGTATTAAGGTATTACTTTCTCACTTTAAGCCGGAATTACAATAGTCTGTCACCTCTGTCCATCTATCATCCATCCTCCGAATAAGTGATCTGCAGCCAGTCAGATGGCTCGAATAATTCTATCCGTCTGTCCATTAAAAGCTTGGCAAGCTCTATCTTTTGACCGAGGATATGCTAACACAATACGTACAGGAAGACAAAAAAAATAGCTAAAAAAAATTTATATAAATCTCTAAGAGAAAAACATGGATTGTTGGCAATACTTAATTGGGGAAAATGTTCTCACAGACGGATGAAGACAAGTTGTATATTGCTTGGCTAGTTGCGTGGCGTTGACGGAAAAAAAGTGACCAAGGGACGAATGTTGGTTGGAAGCACCGGGCTTCTGTAATTCCAGCTTTATGAGAATGCTTTTCCTGCATTTTGCATTTTATATCAAACCTTCAGAAAAAAGTTTAGAAAGATCACAAAAAAAAAGTGAATTTGGTGAAGTTAAATTATTATTCGTTATTGTGTGTGGCTACGGCAGCTTGGTTTGCTTATTGTAAACAACATTAATTTTCTATTTTTTTTTGCCATGTGCCACGGTAAACCATATGGCCATAAACCAAAACTTATGTGACGCAAGCACAAAAATTATGTTGTAAAAAGATGGCATCTTTTGGTTTTACATAACTCGCCTTAAAACTTTAATGTATGCATAAAATTAGTCATAAATGTGGTTGTGACATACCTAAATAAACAGCTGATTCCTAGGCCCTTGTTAAAAAAATTAAGTTTATAAAACAATATAACATTTTCCTGTAAATATTGTGTCTTTGTGCATATTTGCAGACACTTGTTTTACTACAATAGAAATGTTTTGGAAAGGCAGTTGGCAGCACTGAATTCTGAAACATTGCAATGGACACGTTTAACTTTTTCTGTTTCTTAAACTGTGTTTGAAAGTCTGTGTGTTTTTTTCCTAGAATTGATTCTAACAAAAATCTGATATTAATTGAATGTTAACTTGATATTAATTCCAAAAAAGAATATTGTAAGAAAATCTCACCATAAAAAAGTGGACGTTTTGAGATGCTTTAATATGCATCAATATGCATATCTCTTGCCCAAGAACTGGAGATTTCATGTTCAACTGTCAACACAAGTGTGAAGAACCACAAGACTGGATGGATTTATTGTTTTCATGTGTGAGATAATGGTCTAGTTATTGTATAAAACCCGAAGCAGCTCATCTCAGCATTTTATTTAATGTGGTTTATATTTGCTTATTGTTTTTACTTAAATAAATTGACACTTCCCTGTTTCTACGTTCTTCCACTTTTCAAATATTTTTGCCCTGTCTCTTGGAGGATGTAAAAAATAGAGAGGTATTTTATGTTAAGATTTCTTTAGTAAAATTATTCACTTGCTAAAAATGGTTTCTCATCTTGTTCAGGTATTGCTTGTAAACTACATAATAAATGTGTTACAACTAGGGGTGTGCGGGAATAGGTTTTTGTACTGCAGCAAATTATCGGGAAAATAAATTATTCCCGCGGGAAACGGGACGGGATCGGGAAAATTAAAAAAAAAAGCAAATTTTTAATTATAATATGAGAAGATGGCCATTTAAATGTTTCTTGCAAAGTTAGTTGTTTCTTTTTTTTGCTGCTATTTCTTTTGTTTGCTTCACTTGTCCTTTTTTCAGCGGCGACTTCATATTTCTTAGCATCCTCAAATTCTTTTTTTATAGCCAGACGTGCTACCATGCTCGCATCTCAAAAATATTTTCACACGAGACACACTTTGCCAGGGATTTACTGTCTGTCAGACGTTCAAAATATTTCCAAACACTTTTAGGTTTACAAGTAACAAGCTGATCGGTTGTTACATCCATTATTAGTAGGCTGATTGTTTTAATATAGGAACATATACTTTGCACAAGCCTTAATAACGTAACGTCAGCCGACAAAGCCCGCCAAACTAAACAGTTAAACAACTATTTTTTTCTCCCAAAGCAAAATCATAGATGTTTAGATACTCGTGAGCAGTGGTGTAAAACTACATGATTTCATATTTTTCAAAGTGCCAATACAGTTCTCTACATCGCCACTGCTATCAAGTAATGAGAACGGTTACGCTTCTTTATGTAACGCAAGTCTAGTATTTCTTATATCTTTGGCGAAAAGGTTGGATTGCGCATGTGTTCTGTTTGTGTCTAAGGACACACAGTGGTTTTAGGTTAAGTATTAGATGGTGACGGCAATAACGTTATATAACTGACTATTCACGTATCTTGCAAATTTGTACCATTGAAGAAATATATTTATGAACGCATACAATATTTAAGGTACTCCATGTACGTTTTTTATATTCCAATTAGATATGTGTAAACGATTATCATAATTCACTGCACACCACATCTGTCGCTACGATCGGCATACGTTTAAAAGATGTTTTGTGTTTAAATAGTACGGAAACCCTTCAAAAATGTACTAATCCATAACAAATATTGTTGTAAAAACAGTTTGAATTGATAGAAAACATTTTCACATGATTAGTAAACATTTGTAAATTTTTAAAAAATTTCCCGAAAAATTTGGGAGTAATAAAATTAAAATTCCCGCCCGGCATTACGGGAAGCCTATTTTCCCGACTTTTTTACCGAAGCGTCGGGATCCCGCACACCCCTAGTTACAACATATGTGGCAATCTCTTGTAGATACAGATGACGATGCCTCGGATACCAGCAGTGACTCTACTTTTGGGAGGGACGCCTGCAGGGGTGGGTCCGTGCGCAGGCAGAAGTACCACCTGCGCAAGACGAAACCCATCGTGGACAGGTTCCAGGCCAATGTCGGTGAGTACATGCCGAGTACGTGTGCCTGCCAGTCTCAGACCTGCCAACCCTCCCGCTTTAGGCGGGAGACTCCCGATTTTGTACCGTTTCTCCCGCCCTCCCGATTTGTCATTCAAATCTCCCGATTTTTGGTTCTGTTTCTCTTGAAGTTTCTGTTTCTAATGCAATAAATTTATAGAATTAATATGTTTGTACCATTATTCCGTACAATTGTATAGTAACTACGGTTCGTACCATAACGTGTAGTTATTTTAATAACCTAAATGCCCACAATTGTCGGCTAAAACGCTTGGTTAAGCGTACATCTAAGAATGAAACGTAGTTTTTTACGATAATTATGGGAGATGTTTTGGTACACGTTCGTCAATTGGTGTTTATTAGCCAACCAGATAAAAAGGTTTCATTTGTTTTCCAAGATGGTGTGTTTTGTCAACATTGTAAACTGTATTTTCAGTGGTGTTGGTTTGAAATAAAGACGGAGTGGATTAATAATGAGTTTATGATACCACTGTTTACATTCCTGCCCAAATTCGCTTCGGTTTGTCAGCCGGCTATGTGAGAATTGTTTGTTCGGCCCCGAACAAATTCGTCTTTGTTCGCGTCTGTGCTCACAGACGAAGTGTAGAGGTAGCATTATAGTACAGTCTTCGAATTTATTCAACGGTGTATTCATAAACATATTATTTTGTGGAAGCAGTTGCGTGATGAGTATTTTGTATGCGTTGTTTAGTTGTAGGCCTACTCCGCAATAGGGATTTAATAGAAATGGCGCTAAGTAAGCCTACAGTGAAGTATCTTGCTGTGTACAAGAAGACATTTAGTGACGAATTTCCGTGTATTTCCGTGTATTTTGTAATCGAGGAAAGGTGAACATGCTGCATTTTGTTCTTTGTGTCGTGATTTTTCTGTCTCGCATGCCGGGAAGGGCGACATTGTGAAGCATATAAATACGAAGAAATCTGCAGTCAATGCTATGGCATCAAATCAGAAATTAGACGTTTTTCGTGACAAGTCGGAAAGAAGATAGTGTGACAAAAGCAGTGTGTTTGTTAAAGTATTTTATTTTAGAACACAATTTGCCCATTGCTTGTGCTAATTATGCTGGTTTACTCTTCAAAAAAAAAATTCAAAATTTACAAAAAAAAAAACAAAATTCCCTCCCCCCCCCCCCCCCCCCCCCCTCACTATAAAACCTCCCGCTTTTGGACTGGTCAAAGTTGGCAGGTATGCAGTCTAGTTGGACGTCCCCGATGATGTGACCTCCATCCTTGCTCGCAAATGGCTCCAGCGATGGAGTCAGGTGACGACAGAACTGGGCCACCTTCCACAGCCTGTCGGTAGTGAGAAGGTCTGAGGGGTTTAGTAGTTTCTTACAAGTAATATTCAATAGAACTGTACTGATTCACAAAATGTTGCCGATATGCCAATATAACTGTTGCCGATTCACAGATTCCGAACAGATACAGAATAAAAAACACATTTTGATTTTAAAAAATTTATAATTTTACTTAATTACCCTAAATAACTCATTCTAAGAAAAGCATGCAATGTAAATGTACATGTATTTTAGTTTATAAATGGAACATAACCTCTCTTTTTTGAAATCTTATTTTTAGCTTGTTTTCATTTGTTTGTTGATGACCCATTAGTTGCTCATTGAAAAATGAATTTACTAATGGAGGCCGGAAAATTTAATTATTTAATACATAATTGCATAAAATAAGATTATTTAATATTAGGTAACTATGAAATATACTGACTCATAAAAAATGAAGTTTAAAAAAATGATTTTAAAATGTGCAAAATTGTGAGACTTTGTACATGTTAACAATTCAAGAACGGGAATTCCAATACATACCATATTAATGTGTGCGGCTGCAAAAATTTATGGAACCAAATATTTATACGGAAATACGTTTCATGTGGTCGCTTTGCGTGAAACAGTAAAAGTAATTTGCATTATGTAAAGTCCTAAATTATTTTTTATTAAATTTTTAAAGCTTTAAATAAGTTAATTAAAAAATTTCTCAGTCATGAAATTACGAACATTTCTTTTGCAGTTCAAGCAGTTGGTATTTTCCATTGTTTTTATGGTAGCCATGGTCTAAATAAAGCAAGTTTTTGTGCTAACTTTACCGTGCTGGTGATATACTTATTTACGATGTATTATATTCAAGAACGTTATAAAAACATAGAATGTATAAGTTTTATATGTACGGCTGGCACAAGTAGCTAAGAAATTATGGTAGTTCAAAGTATGTAGTAGTACGAAAAGTGAGTAGGGTGCTGGTGGATTTTATTAACAAGCTTATTGTGAATCTGCAGAAACACCGATTGAACTAATTATCGGAAAAATTGGCTTTTGCTAATTCACATTGGCACAGCTCTAATATTTAATACTTCTTGTAAGTCTGCTTACCGTGCAGGATCACTATTGTAAAAAGGTAATAACATTTCTTTTATTTACCACATAAAAGGAATGTTAAAGTATATGTGCTCTGTATTCAAGTACCACATTAATTTAAACTTATGTTGTCTCATTGCATGATTTTAATATTTACTTTAATATTTATTTTATTTACTTATTGAAGTGAAACTCATTTGTAGGGGTGTGAAATTATGGTTTTATAATTTAGCCACTTTCGTTTCCAAAATCAACAATTTCGGTGTTTTGTGTTTTGTGTTTTTATAGGAATTTGCAGCAGAAAATAAGGATAAAAATATACGTATTTTTACATGCTTTATATTAGCTTCACCTGTATGTTTGTTTGTCTGTCCGTCTGTAACTCTTTCGACTAAAGAGTGAGTGGCTCATCACTGTAAAATGTCCCACCAATTTCATTACGTTCGTTAGCCGAGCGGTCTAAGGCGCGCGACTTCTGTGACGTCAGCTTTCGGATTCAGTGATCGTGGGTTCTACTCCCGGCCACGTCAAAAAAAAAAAATGTTTTTTTTTTCTTCTTTTTTTTCCCGGTAAATTCTAAGATTATATCCATACATCTAACTGTAAATGATTCGGAGAGACTTTGCCATTTCTTTGTGACGTTGCAACTCCAAATAGTTATCTCAGATGGTAATAGGTAGTGTCGGTAACTCATTTCCCTATGATAATTATACATAAATATAGTTTAAAAAACTAAAAAAAACATGCTTTTAAAGAATATCAAACTAAAAAGTTAAAAATAAATATAGTTTAAAAAACTAAAGAAACATGCTTTTAAAGATTATCAAACTAAAAAGTTAAAAATAATTTTAAAATTAAATTTATGACAATAGTATATAAGCAATACTAGTATAAATGAGAAAAAAGCATGGGGCGCTTAATATACAAAAAATATGGCACAAAGCGCCTCAAGCTTTTTTCTCATTTAAGGTAGGTGTACCAAAGGTGGCCATAGTTAAGCTTTGATAATTTTTTTAAAAATGTCTTGTGCAAGATAGAATATCATCATTAAAAGCATGGGGCGCTTTGTGCCATATTTTTTGTATATTAACAGGGTGGCCACAGACCGGGAAAACCGGGAAAAGTCAGGGATTTTAGAAATGGTCAGGGAAAATCGGGAAAAGTCAGGGAATCGCCTGAGAGGTCAGGGAAAATTTTCTCTTCTACCGTGCATTATTAACTTTGAATATGCCATGTTATGTTAGAATGTGTACCGTAAACCAGTTCTTACATGCTATTCTCGTTCGACAGTACGAAAACAATGGCTTGCGTGCAACATGAATAACTATCGTAGATCTCTTTTTACATGCTAAATGTCGCACACCAGTACCATAATAATTTGGTGTGTATGGTTTTTATGCTCTCGATGTTGCCAACAAATGTAATGCGTACCGGTAAACCAGTTCTTACGTGCTGTTCTCGCTCAACAGTACGAAAACAATGGCTTGCGTGCAACATGAATAACTATCGTAGATCTCTTTTTACATGCTAAATATTGCACACCAGTACCACATAATAAACAGTTTTATTCTGTGCCAGTACCATAATAATTTGGTGTGTATGTTTTTTCTGCTTTCGGTTTTGCCAACAAATGTACTTGTTTTTGAGCACGTTCTAAGAAATCTACAAAATCAAATGGCTACTTTGTTTGGCAGCATATTTTCAGTTCATATTTTCGCTTATATCATGCATATTATTTCGTAGGGATTTTTCTAAACAAAAAGGTTTAATAACTGACGTGTTAAAACATTGCAATGAAAATCAAAAGGAAATGAAAAGCCGTGTTTGGGTTAATTTAAACATTTCTTTCGGTTTCGGCTGGGATCACCATATTGGCTTATTTGCCTTTGTGTACACTCGTAAAGTACCTATTGCTGGTGTTGCAGAAATTATTACGACGGAGTTGTAGGGGTAGTGTTTGTTAGACGTAGTGTTTGAAGTGATTATTACTGCAGTGAGCTACTTCTTAGGAATCGTAAATGGGGATTATGAAACGTCTAACATGGCTGGCTAGCTGTTCAGAGAGTTAGCTAACATATTTTTATACAGACGTGACAGACGTTCGATTTGTTTGTTTACACGTGAAAATATTGCGTAAAATTACGTGTTTCAGTATTTAAAGTGTGACGAAATTTTCATAGTTTAGAATGACAATTTAAGGAAAGTTTGTTAACAGTTTCATGGTAAGTTGCGAATAATTTGAGACCCTGAAACATGGTATTTCCAAGAAAGACTTCAAATTTCAAAGATGATTGGCTTCAAGATGAGAGATTTTGTTTGTGGTTGGAACGACCTAAAACCGGAAGTAATCATGCTCGTTGTTCGCTGTGTCAGAAAACATTCTCCCTCAGTAACATGGGAAAACGTGCACTCACAAGTCACATGAATGGTGAAAAACACAGACAAGCAGAAGAATATTCCAAACGTAGCAGTTGTAACTTGGGTATGTACTTTTCTTGTAAGCCAAAGCCTTCTACTAGTGCCAGTGGTAATTCTGATTCACAGTCATCCTCCATGTTGTATACTACTACTATTGTTTCTGATGGTACTGTACTTGTGACCAGTCGGGGGTTATCAGTAAAATGCAACCTGAAAAAAATTGTGAACAGTCAATTGTGGAATCTACAGCTCTTTGCAAAATGCCACTGTCTGGGATAAACACGTTTGTTTTTAATGAGGAGGTGACTAGGGCTGAAGTTTTGTGGTCCATGCAAACAGTTTTATCATATAAGTCTTTGCGTTGTGCAGCAAGTGATGTGACTGTGATACAAATGATGTTCCCAGACTCATCAGTTGCCAAAAAACTGCAACTGCAAAGAACAAAAATTGGGTACATTATATTACATGGCATAGCTCCTTATTTCCATAATGAATTAGTGAAAAGACATATTCCAGTGTACTGAAATAGTTGTGGGGTTTGATGAATCACTAAATAAGACTTCCGAACTTGGACAAATGGATATAGTGGTGAGATTTTGGAGAGAACAAAGCTGCCAGGTTTCAACTAGGTACTTCAACTCAGCATTTTTGAATCATGCCACAGCTGACGATCTTCTGAAAGCATTCACTGAGACACTGTCAGAAATAGATTTGTGCAAAATTCTGCAAATCTCTATGGATGGTCCCAGTGTCAACCTGAAGTTTCACCGTGATCTTTGTGCTTATTTGTCAGGCCTAAATATTTGCATTGCTTGGTTGTAACAATTTTTACTTTTAAAATGTTTAATACTTTTAGATACTACACGGTCTTATTAATTTTTTTATTGTTTTTATTACTGTTGAAATTTTTATGCAAAGAATCTTAACAAAACTGCTAACAACAGAGATCCTATATTTCTCGTTTTAAAATATATTTATAAAATCGCAATCACGGTTGTGTAAATTAAAAAAAATTGTCAGGGAATTTTTTTCGCACAGTCAGGGAAAACCTGGAAAAGTCAGGGAATTTCATTTCTACATTTCCGTGGCCACCCTGATTAAGCGCCCCATGGTTTTAATGATGATATTCTATCTTGCACAAGACATTTTTAAAAAAATTATCAAAGCTTAACTATGGCCACCTTTGGTACACCTACCTTAAATGAGAAAAAAGCTTGAGGCGCTTTGTGCCATATTTTTTGTATATTAAGCGCCCCATGCTTTTTTCTCATTTATACTAGTATTGCTTATATACTATTGTCATAAATTAAATTTTAAAATTATTTTTAACTTTTTAGTTTGATAATCTTTAAAAGCATGTTTCTTTTTTAATTTGTAACCATGTACACTGTAATGCTATCGGAAACACTTTAAACTGTTTTAAATGGACTATTAACTTTATGACTAGTCAATAAATTTACATAGTTTCACCACTATCCGCATTTAAATCTCTGTTAAAAACAATTTCTCAAGTGGTATATTTGCAGAGATAAACGCCTGTGTAGTTTTCACGATGAACTTTTCTGTCTTCTCTCATTTTTTTGGCAACAGTAGTCACTTCTTCCATCATGGCTAAACGTTTGCTGCTGACACCAGCTGCACTTCCTAACCTAACTTTAACGTGGTGTTTACTGTTGACATGTTTTACAACAGTGTCGCGCCTTTCGTGGTCAACTCTACAATTGCACCACTTGCAAAATAAAATCTTGTTAGAAGCATATAAACCCTCACATTTAAATTCTTTTGCTCGGGACTCGGCAGTAGGCTTTAATTTCGGCATTGTTTTGAAGCAGCAACGTAACGTGTGTACGTGACAAAGGACTGCCAGTATTTACGCGTAGCCAACGTTACCAAGCCAAAATTGTAATAAAAATACCAGTATCTATAAGTGCTGGTAAAATAAAATTACAATGAAATTGTGTTACCTTTTGAAGAAAGTAAACGTATATTAACTCGTGCAAAATTAGTTGGAAATCGACTTAATATTCAAATTTTTAAAATTAGTTTTAAGTCGCGTTCATAGAGTTGTGTGTTCTCGTATGTTGGCGATTCTGCTAAAACAAAGCGAACGAACGGAATAATATTTATGTTGTTACCTCAGTGAACGTGATATTTAACCATTTATCAATGTTAAAAATGCTAAGAAATTAGTGCATTCATAAAAATAAAAGAATGTATATATGTATAGTATTTTACAACGTCAAAACATGTTCACCGATATAGCTGATTTACGATGTATATTGTTTTTTCAGATTTAGTAGTTAAAAAAACGGATTTTCGTTTTATGTTGTTTTTAAGTCCAATTATCACGTTTTTTTCGCGTAATAATGGTTACACCATTTTTTCACACCACTACTCATTTGGGTGTGATGGGAGTAAAATTTGAAGGTCAAATTTTAATGCAATGTTTTCCTGAAACATTGTTCTGAAAGTTTCTCATGCAAAAAGGACAGGGAATAGGTACTTGACCAAAGAGATATAAAGAAGAGCACTATGCGATATATGTTGCTGGGTTTGTTTTCGCTCTCTTCTTTGTGTGATGATTCGTCCCCTGCCCAAAAAAATAGAAACTAGAGAGATGAATGAAAGAATAAGACAGAGTTTGTGCATGTACTTGTTTCAAAAAAATAGATATATCCTATA